>NW_020956308.1:122387-124272 GCF_003031625.1 Empidonax traillii | reverse complement strand
AAAAAAAAGAAGGTAAAACCTGTAGATTGAGATAAGAACAGCTTAATAATTGAAATAAAATAAAATAATTAAAAAATAACTGCAATAAAAATGGAGACAACAAAACGACAGAGAAAAATAAACCCCTAGAAAGGCAAGTGGTGACCAGTACAGCTGCTCACCACTTGCTGATCGATGCCCAACCCCTTCCCGGGTGATTGGTGGCTCCCATTAAACTCCCTCCAGTTTATATACTGGGCAGGGTGCTCTATGGCATGGAATATGCCTATGGTTAGTTTGGGCCAGCTGTCCTGGCTCCCTCCTGGCTTCTTGTGCACCTCCTCTCTGGAAAACACGGTAAACTGAAAAGTCTTTGAGCGAGCACAACTTGGCAACAACTACAACATCGCTGTGTTATCAACATGATTCCCACACTGCCTGCAAAGCACAGCACTGTACAGCTACTGGGAAATAAAATTAACTCTATCCCAGCTGAAACCAGGACTCTAAGCGATGACTAATTACAGCTGTCATCAGAGAGCAGACACACCTGCAATGCGGTGACTGCTCCGTGTCACTGGATCATTCATCCCCACACCACAGCTCCAGCTGGGATTTTATACTCCCACAGTATAAGCATGGGACAGTCTGGGGGTTGTCAGCTCCAGCCCTGTCCCTCAGTGTGGCTGTGCCACAGGTCCCTGGGCCTTTTGTCATGCAAAGGGTCAGCAGTTCATGTCCTCTTGTCTGGGGCCCCCACCCAGAGCTCAGCCTGGAGCTCACACTGAGCTGCACTCTGAGCTACCTGCACTGAAACTGAGGTACAGAATGTGCTGGCCAGCGAGCATCTGAAGAAGCAGCCTGCAGAAGACCCAAGTGTTTTTTTTTAGAGACCAGGACAGTGGCGGATGAGGTTAAGAAGTACTCAGGGTCAACTTTACATTATGAAATTAGTAAAAAAACATAAAAATACGCCTTCATAGGCAGTATCCCAAAACTCTGGTTCTTCTGAGGAAATTTGTCGCCTTTCCCTTCATATGTCTAAAACAACCAGTATGACAATGACAGATAAACCCCTTTTTTTACCTTTTCCTTCTTTCCCTCTTTTTTTTAGACTTTTTTTTATTATTCATTATTCATAATGAAGGTGTAAGTAAAAGAGGGTTTGGGGAAGTAATCCTATCTAAATCTCAGCTCTTTACAAGTCTTTCATAAGGGATCAGTCTCAGCCCTTACAATTCATTACCTGCTCACTTTACACTTGCCACTGAACAGGTTTCAAAAGAAAATTCTTTCCAAGTCTTATCCCCAGTAAGGTTGCAGCTAGTCACCTGCTTCCAAAAGTAGCTTTTTTTTTTTTCTTTTCCCTTCATATCCTTGCAGAAATTATTTGCTTACTGTCTTTTCTTCTCCCATTCCCCCAAAATAAGGAAAAATACTTCAGAACCATTTTAAAATCTACTATAGCAAAACTGCAGTAGGGAACAAAAACAATCACTACCTTCTTTATAGCATTTTGTAACCCTGAGTCAAACCTAGGTCCAGCTGCTGGTTTCATTGTAGGAGACGGACTTGTATTTCTTAAAATGGCTTTGTTCTTGATTTAAATACCCAGGAAAGCATCCTAGGAATCAGGGAACTGTTTTTGATCCCAAAGAAGGGCTACAGACCAAGTTTTCAATGCAATACATCTGACAGTAATTAATTGGATAATATCGAAGTGCACCTGTTTATCTGAGAAGCTTTGTGTATGTCTTGAGACAAATAAGTTAAGATAGCAGATATGAAAAAGTCGATTTTAGTAGAACAGATGGGTTCGCTCTAAATCCCCTAGATATCCAATTTATATTTAGAAATTTCTTCAATTAAAATAGTGCAGTCCTTGTCCAGGTGTGATTTGCATAGG
>NW_020956308.1:8182-121501 GCF_003031625.1 Empidonax traillii | reverse complement strand
ATTAATTGGATAATATCGAAGTGCACCTGTTTATCTGAGAAGCTTTGTGTATGTCTTGAGACAAATAAGTTAAGATAGCAGATATGAAAAAGTCGATTTTAGTAGAACAGATGGGTTCGCTCTAAATCCCCTAGATATCCAATTTATATTTAGAAATTTCTTCAATTAAAATAGTGCAGTCCTTGTCCAGGTGTGATTTGCATAGGTAATAGAACTTCACAGAAAAACAGTTTCTCTGTAGAAGTTCAATTCCTGTACTTCCCTAGAACCTTCTTTCCCTTACATTTTAAATAAATGCCTCTTGGCTCAGTATCTCCAGAGGACCTTTGTTAGAGTAAAAATAAAATAAGCATTACTAGCCATAATAAATAAAATATTTACATAAATATTATAATTTTTATACTATACTAAAGAACACTCAAAATGGATATTGTTTTAGAGCTTAATTGTTAATGGCACCATTAGAACAGAGATTAAACAAAATTTTCTAGTACAGCAATCCAATTCTAGTCATAAAATTATATTATTTTGGACTAATAATCTTGAAGAGAAAAAATTCAGTTTCAGTAAACTGGATCAGATCTGTAAGTTTTCTTATCTAATAGAGGTTAATTAAAATTTTCAAATGTCATTTCAAAGTGAAATATTAAATTCTTCCTTCTCTAAATAGAAAAAAGGGAATTCAAAACGTTTCCATAACATATTTTTTTCAGATCAGAAAATTCTCTGAAACTGTCCCTTTCCTGTTGAACATCACTTTCCATGAAGAATTAGCACTTCTAATAAAAAAAAAGTTCTGCCAGACAATCTATATTCTTTCTTTTTCTGAAGATATTCCTAGAAATGTGCGTGTACGTGATTTTTAAGAAGCACTTTGCAGGCTCACGAAGTCCCTGCCTTTAACTGATTGCTACACCTTGTCTCAGTGATACTCTTAATTTCCCTACTCTTACAATAGAAGCTGCAAATCCCAAACTTGGTACATTTTAGTTTTGTACAAGTCATTAATGAACCACAAGCACAATGTGCTTTTAGCATCCACGTTTTTTGATAATTTGCTATGAGTAGTACCTCATTCTTGGTATACACTCTATAAACATAGTTCTGAAAGCCCTCACTCAGTGGGGATGTTTTTTTCCAGTTATGCAGTGTTACATTAAAATATGAAGCCTGACATTTCCCTCTTACTCTTCTGCAGAACAGCATTGCTGAGAAAAGCTGTTCTTCCCTGCATGGTACTGACGAAGCACAAGCAGTAATTGAAAGGCTGTCATGAGGCTGGATGGTATTTTAACCATTGTAGGCTCCTCCACTAATACAAGCCTAAAAACCTGGCATATTGAGCCTGAATATCTCAAAAGATAGGCCAGATTGGTGACATAGATCTCTATACTCTCCTACTCAGGTGCCTCGTCATTAGTCTGAGATAGCCATCCAAGGTTCTTGTTCCCCATAAACTCTGTAATATTTCATTTATGGTCTCTGTCTAAATGATATGAGATCGTCCTTTCTTGACCTCCATTTCAGTTCCTCCACAAGCTAAATAACTCAGCCTAATGGGGGGAGGGATGAGGAATAAAACAAAAAAAACCACACAGGGTGGGAGGGAGAAGGGGAAAAAAAAAAGGAGAAAAATAAAAACTGAGGGGAGACTGAAATACATTCCCAAACATCATCCCCAACTGAGTTCCATTTTCACGTGCTAACAAGACTGTTCATGCAAACAGGAGTAAATATGACCCAAACCTTCACCAGCTTTTAGCACACACCCCTACAGTTGATAAATGCTAATTATAAGGTGTACCCGACATTTTGCACAATGTGATTTGATAACAAGGCAAACAAAAATATACTAATAATGCATTTTGAAGTTTTCACTGCACTAGTTGCCTATCACTTAGGTCATAGGGGATCAGGAAAAAAAAAACTAAAATAAAGAAAACCTGCATAAAAGATTAATGTTAATCAAGAGAAGTATTGGAGATGAAGAAAATTGTAAGGAAGATTAGGAGAAGAGGAACTATGGACTGCAACTTCTGTGTACACAGCTGTAATGTTCTTGAGTCATTACTGTAATATATGTGGCGTTGCCTATTGTTCTAACCTTAATAATTTCAATGTAATGCATTGGGATTTCTGTTTAATCTGATTCCCATTTTATATGTAATGCTTATTACAGTCAATCTCTGTTGCCATTCCATTTAGTGCATATTCCGCTGAATGAGGCATAAAAATACCGTGCATGGAACTTTTCCAAGAGCGTTCAGTAAGAATTTGCTTTTCAAAGCTCAAATGTCACACACTGTTTATAAACATGGTAACTGTTGACCATTTAACTACATGGCACAGTAGTGACACTGGATAATTGCACAGCTGTCAGAAAGCAACATTTCCGTAAAGACATAAATCTAATGTTAACTAAAGAACTAAACCTTTCAGAATATGGTACTTAAAATTTTACCAGAGCTGCATATTGAGCTGAATTTGAAGACTCAATGAAATCTTTGAGAAGAATAACAACATTTTGTTCCTTGATGCTGAATTTCTTCTTGAAAATAACAGGCTTGTACACCTATATTCTATTTAAAAGCCTCAGGATTTTAAAGACAGTTTTGTAATGCTTTGTTAAGAAGTGTACACCCAAAAGAGTCAAACTCCAGAGAGTGAATTAAAATTCATCAAAACTGGCCAGTACTTGGAGCTTGGGTCTTTTTTGGTTGGTTTGCTTTGGTTCCCCTCCTGTCTCCCATTAAGAGAAGAAATTGCCACTGAAACAATTTAATAGTTTAAGTCTTCATTTTGTAATGCCTGCAGGGACTTGAGTGGACATTGGTCTGAAGGTTGAAAATGCTTTTACAGGCATAGACCCTGGGTAGACAAGCCTATTTTCAGCATGGATGATTGGTTTCTATTCTCATAATGAGCAGCCATTCCACAGTGAGGATGTAACATGTCCCATTGTATACCACCAGTGTCTCATACACTGTACTCTCTCAGCTCTCCTCAGAACAATAGCTTAAGCTCCAACTTTCAGTTCCCACTGCAAGTTCAAGATAACTTTATAGCGTTTGCACAGAGTTTTCCAAAGGTATATTTCTGTAGGTGTAAACAGCAGATGGCAACTATATCATTAAAGGAAGATGTAAATGTCTTCTTTTTACATCATGCACACAGCTTACACATTGCTAATTTCACCTATGAAAAGACATATGCTTTGTCTTGACAGCACAATAGCTGAACTCCCAGGATCATCTATCACAAACTCTCAACTGAAAGAACCAGTTACGGGGTGAGGAGACCACGTTGATTTTGAGGAATTTACAGCTTTAATACTGATTCATTGCCTCAGGTACAAAGTAGCAAACCACAATGCAAGGCTGCTATTTTATGTAGGTTACGGTTTTTTAAACTCTATGAACTTGGAAAGGTATGTCAACATCAAAGGTTACCATGTCCAGTATCCATCTTTTCATCCATTGATATACATGCTATCTCTTCTCCTAACTTTTTATAAAATCATGTCTGGTTTTAAAGGAAAGATGACACTAGTCAGCCTGAAACATAAAGTCTTTCAAACTGGTCCTTTTCTGCCTATAGCACTCTTATTTTAAATTGCAAAATAAAGACATAAATAAAGCAAAATCCTTACAGGTCTGAGGACCTTCTTGTCAGTCA
Organism: Empidonax traillii; assembly: GCF_003031625.1. Classification (NCBI taxonomy): domain Eukaryota; kingdom Metazoa; phylum Chordata; class Aves; order Passeriformes; family Tyrannidae; genus Empidonax; species Empidonax traillii. Next base: position 117,826 of record NW_020956308.1, on the reverse strand, counting down.
CAGGGCACTTTACATGCACAAACATGCCACAGGCTGTGTGAGCATTAAAGAACACCTTAAAGATCACCTTGACCATCTTCAAACCACAAGATTCTGCCTGATCAGCTTCGCCAAGAGGAAAAAGTATTTGCTGTTCTTTACACTGCCTGAGGACAACTTGCCTGCTGTGTATTTGCCAAGTGATAACTCCTTGCTTCCTTTAGGAGGAAGGAAAACCACGGGGAGCAGCGATGGTGGTAATGGAAGGGGCTCACTCTCCCTCAGGATGTCCAGTCTTAACAACTCCATGCAAAGCCTTGCAGGTTAAGGGAGGTTATGCAGAGGCCCCCAGCACAGTGTACATGTACAGCCCATGCTGATGGGAACCAGGCACAAGCAAATTTACTTTTTGTTCAGAGATTTTTCCTCCAAGCAGATGTTCAAATATTCACCATATGAGCTCATTCCCATGATGTTTTGCACCTATACTTTCTCAAAGTTTGCAGAGGTGCACTGGAACCCCCATGGTGATCTCATTACTGCCAGTCTGTAGCAGCTTTACCTTTGGCAGCAAGAATTATATTAAAAAATATGTATTTTAGTAATGGGGCATGAGCAGATTTGACTAGAAAACATACTTTTCTCAAAGGCTTGCACACAGTTATTCAGAAGAGTATGGCAAAGTTAGTAATTTTAAAACAAACAAACAAACAAAAAACCAAACCAAAACCAAAACATATTTGATCCTTTGAAAGGTTTCTCCTTCATCTAACTAACACAAGCTCACACAGTGTTGCAAAGTTTTAGACAAATGGGTTTTTGAGAATGAACCTTTCTACACTGTCTGGAGGAACAGCTTATCTTCTGACTCAAGGGAAACCTGCATTCATTGCAGACCATGCTTTGATTCTGTTCTTGAAACTAAATAATTTTTAGCACTTGAAGTTCTGCAAGGTTTTTTCCCATTGTTTCCAAGGTGGGATTTAGACAAAACACAGATTTGTGTTAGAGTGTCCATGTATCTGAATTTCCCTACAAATCCAGAGAAAAAGTGAAACTAATTTTAAATTTTAATTTAATTTTAATTTTATTATTTTAATTTTAAAATCTGAACTTGTTTGGCCAGTGATATACTACGGTTAGCACTGATTTCTATCATTCCATCCATGTAGGTATGAAAGGATTTAAAAGGGAATTTTCTATTACATCTAATTAAAGTAACCTGCACCTCACTGACAAAGAATAAAGTACACTATATGGTATAGCAGGACAATTTATATAGAGGCACACTGGTTCATGTTGTAAAACTCTAACGATCTGCTTAGAGGTGGAAAAGAGTCCCCAGATATTAGGGAAAGAACACAGTTTTAAGTTTGTGACAAACTATGAATAGAAAATAAAAATTGTTTATATGTTCAGTGGATTCAGATTTCAAGCTAATATACAAAAGCATCCATCAAGTAATTTCTTTTTCTGAAGATAAAGTGACAGCAACCTGTTGTGCAACAGTACAACAGAGAGTGCAGAACACGGAATTTGGCATGTAATCCATCCTCCTTGAGGGAAAATCCATGGGAGATGGAAACGAGAATCATCTATTAGTTGATGGGAGCTTTATTCAGAAAGTCTGTGGTGTGGTCAGGTTTCCACCTTTGCAGAATCTACACTGAACTTTTGAGTGAGACAAAGGCCATTTGAGCACATCACCTAACACAGACATCTTTGGCTGTGATTGAGCAGCAGTTAACTGCAAAATTAAAAAACAACAACAAAAAAGTTTTACCTAATAAAAATTTAGAAAGCCAGCATCTTGGTAAACCAATAAGCAGAGGGTGTCAAAAATGCAGTTTGAGACATGTAATGTTTGTGGAAAGGTAATGATAAAGAGAGGAGGAATAAAATATGGCATTGGAATGGACATTTTTAAATCGAGTTTTTACAGAAAACTCAAAAAACATGATAAGAAATGTTACTAGCTGAAAAAAAAATGAATAAAACCAGATCCTTGTATAGGATCCTGATGGAAATATAATGATAATATAATCACCCGGTAGAAAGTATGGGATAAAAGAACTCAGGACTAAAGATGCATCTGGAGACATGGGAGAAATTCACTTTTTTTTTAAGAGAACGCATAAGAAAAATAATAAAAATATTAATATGACTTGATGTGAGTTGTAAATACATAGAAACAAAAACACCTGGAGCATGTGGGCAGAAAGACAAGACAGAGGAGGGATCAAATACAACAAGGAAAAGGGTTGTTAACAGGGCAAGGCAGCAGCAAAGAGAAACAGAGGTGCTGCATAAAGCAAAGAGACAGACCAAAAAAAAGACCAGAAGAACTCAGCAAGCACAAAAGAGGGTAAAATCCAAGGGCTGAGACCTCTGTTTGATGAGGACAACACAGGGAAGATTAAAAAACATGAATGAAGAAGATGGGGAAGGGGACAGGAAAGGTAGGAGGCAACCACAAACCAGATGAAGTAAAAGGAAAATTGAGAAATTTGGAGATTCACACAATCCCAGGAACTGTTGAATTGCATGAGGGACAAATTGACTGATCTGTCAGAGAGCATAGAAGGGAAAGGTCAGCAAGTTAGGACAAGACATATGGCCTTGAGTTAGAAAAGAAATAATAAAGAAAGAAGGAAAAAAAAAAAAAAAAAAAAAAAAAAAAAAAAAAAAAAAAAAAAAAAAAAAAAAAAAAAAAAAAAAAAAAAAAAAAAAAAAAAAAAAAAAAAAAAAAAAAAAAAAAAAAAAAAAAAAAAAAGGTCTTTTTTCACTTAGGACAGGTGCCACTGTAAAGTTACTTCCAAATAAAGTAATATTTATATATAGGTGAAATAGATGTACAGTGCAATTTAAGGTGGGATGCAGCTATTGAAGAGGAACAGACACATAAAAGACTTGTGGTAAAAAGAAATGATCAGTAAATGTAACCACTGAAAAGTATTTTCATTAAAATGAACATGTCTTTGGTGATTCTTTCAGATAAGACTTTCAGTGCTGGCCTGGAGGGAGTCTGAAACTACTAAAAGAAAAATTAAATATTAAAAAGCACAGAGGGCTCACAGTCTCTAAAGCTACTTCTAATTTGTGAGACTATGAAAATTTTTTAATGAGGATATACTAACAGCCACGTCCAGAGAGTGCAAGATGCATAAACAGAAATAAGATGAATATAAATACGATGACATTAGAGTCAGAAAAAGAATGATACTTACATAGTGAGATAAAAGACAACAAAGAAATAAACAGGGACATCATAGTAAAACAGACTGAATCTGTGTAATGCAAGGGAAGTTTTATCAAGGAAAGAAAGACTTCTTGGGATAGCAGCCCCACAGTCAAAGCTGAATATAGAAGAATAACCCTTACCTATTAAAATATTTTGCAGGTGTGGTCTTCACTTATTGAATTTTAAAATCTCAAAGCCAGAGTGAAAAAATAACAACAACAGATCTTGTAAGAAAGTGTAATCATTAGTTAAATGAAGCTAAATGCAGCCAAGGTTCATAGCTTCTCAACAGAGGATCTTAAAGAATTTCCAAATTTCCTCTGCCTGCTTGGATTTTGAGCTTTTCAGTTTATCCTATTCACTCAGCAATTACTCCCTGTGGAACCTGAGAGTTTTAGTTGCTTATTTAATATTAGTAGAAATGAATCTGACAAATACTATTAAAGGTATTAACTATGACAGAAAACTAGGAAGAATGATAAATACAGAGGTATTCAGAGAGCATTTAAAAAGAAGATGAATTCTGAAACCAGATAATTATGCTGAAATTCACTGCTATGAAAAATAGGGTCGTGCACTCAGACAACAAAAAAAGAAAATCTATTATTTGAAACCTCATCAATTTGAAAAACACCAGAGGTGCCATTACAGCTTCATTGTCTGTGATCTAGCAATTTTCACACCCATTAACAACTAGATGCTAATACATATATATGTGTATATGCATATATGTATATTCACATCAGTTGAAATGTTGTCATTAGAGTGAAAAAAACCATGAATATCAACATCGAGAGAGATTCCTGTAGTCACTAGCAGGTTGAGAGTAGAGTTCAAGTTTGGATGGTTTAGTAGCAGAACCATAAGACAATATGTTTGCTATATTTCCAGTACTATATTAAGTACCTCAGGAGGATAAAAAGAAGGCATCCCAACTGCTAAGCTCACAGGGCCATACTAGCACAGACATATGGATACTAGCAAGATCACAGATATATTCTGGTCAAGAATTGAAAGGCTTCTATGTATTATGGGGAGATTCTATATTCACCTCACAACAGTAGTGACGGGCCAAAATACACACCAGTTCCATTTCAGGAAACTGAATCATTAGTTTAGGAAAGTGTGGAATATATATTTATTCATCATGGTAGCCTCTGTTCTCAGGAGACAGCAGCAAGCAATCCAGGAGGTAATTTCATATCTTGTACCCCTGACAGTACAGAGACACAGCAGCAGCCTCCCAGGTTTTATGAGAAAGGCACAAAAATATGCACTTTAAATATTAGAGACCACAGCAGAGCTGAAAGAGTTAATACCAAGTCCCCATTTCTATTAGGAGCTCGGGCATTCAAGGTTTAATATCTCAGATGTTGTAAATTGCATCTCCTGGAACTTGGCAAGCATCTTGTCAGCTTCAATGCCATTTGTTTTTCCAAATCCAAAATTGTTTTCAAAAGATTAAGGTGTTCTAATTTTTTAAGGCATTAAGTACAAAAGCAGTAATCCTTTACCATTGTGATAAAGATTGTCTACCATAATCTTTATTATTTACTAAAGCTTGACTGCCAAAGAAAAGGAACTCATTTTTCAAAGCCTATTTATTTATGTAGTTGAATTGCTATATTCTGAATTTGGGGATGAGAAAAGAGACTGATTACTTCAGCTCTGAAGAACTTGCACAAAAATAAATATGATTCAATACTTAATAAAGTAATATAGTATGAATATTAGCTCCATTCCAGTCAGGGGGACAAGATTTCATGCTCAGGAGTCCTTTGTCTCTCAAATATTGCTTCAAATCCTACAAAACTGATGGATTTAGAAGACTATTAAGAACCAGTTAGTCCATATGTTTTCCTAAAATAACTGAGTTAATAGTTCCTTGAAAATTCCATCTCTTACAAACAAGTACACACCAAAGTAAGCAAAGAAATCTGAGGCTCTACTTTCTCGAGGAGAGTAAGTATGACAGAATTCCAAGGAGGGTTGTTCAAATCAGGCTGGTGCCCCCCCCACTGGTGAAAACCGAGATGATATAGAAAAAGTTTTCAATAGACAGGAAAAGGAAAAAAATAAATATAGTATGATGATATTTTTTTTGCAATTGGAAATTAAGGCAGAGGGATCAAGTGCATGATCAACATCACCCACAACACATGACAGAACAAGGAGCTCAAGTCACTCATCCTTGTTCAAGACCTTCAACAGTACCCCTGCTTTAAAAATCTGGATTCTTTCTTGCCTTCAGTAGAAGGGTTCATCACAGCAAAGGATGTGGCTGAACCTGCTGGTTTCTGCTCCAGAGGAGGGAAAAGGCAGCACACACTTGGAGATACACTTTTAATATCCCAGAGGCCCTCACCAGAAATGCATTCATACCATTCTCTCTTTTGGTGTCGCTGCTTGAAAAGTACTTTAAAGAGGTGTACTCCTGTCTATGCACATAAATCGGTGTCTTTTACCACTTTCTCCCTTACAACATTCAAACTGAAAACAAAATCTTAGCTTATAAGAATATCAGTGCAAGTTTGCACTTGCAAATTCTATCCTACTGCGTCATGCCTGCAGCTACTCCTAAGCCTGTGGTTTGATTGTTTATTAATTGAATGCTGGAAGGTGGCAGAAGGATCTCTCCTTCATGAATCTGAAGATCACAGCCAGAACTGTCAATCCATAATCCATATCTACTCCTTCCCTGGGTAGATATACACGTGTTTGTGTACATGAATATTTGTATGGATATACTCCCACATAAATATATATATATATATATATATATACACACACACACCCCCCACGCAGCTGTCTGGGGACAGGCACAGAAAACAGAAAAAAGGAAAATGGAAGGAAGAGAGCAGCAACATCTAAAGCATAAAGGGTATGATACAAGCATAATGGGTATTTTAAACAAAATTGAGTTCTCACCACACTGGATGGGGACTCAGAAAAATTGACTCCTGGATTTATCATAATATTCCTGGGAAAATATGTGCAAATTTTCTCAAGTTTGATATATAGGACTAAGTAACTCCATAGTATATATGTGCATTTTGATAGATACTTATACATATATTCATGCAACAAAATGTTGCGAATCTAGGACTGACACAGGTAGGCAAACCACTGTTCAAGGATCTACATCACACAGAACAGCAAGATTGTATTAGTAGCTATGCTAACCAGTAAAATATATCTGCACATGTTTTGGCCATTGATCTTTAAATTTGGCTACATCTAAATAAGATTTATTGGTCAAAGTATACAACGTAAATTACTTCTGTTCTATTTATGCCACGTATTCATTCTCTTCTGTGGCTTTAGGAAAAAGAAAACAGAGGAGGGTGGTCCTTCTGAAACCATTTGAATATGTACATTTTTCTGTCATCATTTGTTGGCTTCTAGGACAGAGTTGGCTTTCCCATCCAGGGCGACACTTTCCCCTGCTAGATTTACTACTGCCTTGCCTTTGAGAGCACATTTCACCACTTCAGTTAGCTGTGTCTGATGAGATACCACATGGCTGAGCTCTGTGCAAATTGCCTCTCACAGCAGCCTCGTACCATGCTCAAACATCACCTTCCCTCACCTCCCATTGTTCCCTGTTTCTTTTCATTAAGTCTATTCAGCAATTCTCTCTAAAGCTTGTGTCTTGGCTGTCTCTCTGTCAGCTGACTCTTTTCTGTCCCTCTCAACAAGCACAAGACATTACTCACCTGTCTGTGCTGCGCAGCTGAAACAGAAAAGCTATCAGTCAAGTGAGAAGACTGCAGCACACTGCTATACCATTATTTTGCTTTCCCTTAGCTACTCCATGCTCCCTATTCCAGAGGAAGATTTATTTCCCAAATTAATTACAAGTACACTGCCAGTCTTTATTCTGGAACCCTCACCAGCTATTTACTTTCTTCCAAACCTGGAGACAAATGGAACTGTTTGCACCCAGCTGTAGATAAAACTCTACCAACATAAAACTCTTCCTCTCCCTCTATACCACCTTTATTCCCTTGCCTCACTAGACAGATTGAAGAGTCTACCACAGCTGTGTGAAAACCTACACCATTGGTTCTCCTGCTCTTTTTACAGTGAAAGATAAACTGGAATTTTGAACCATGTGTCTCTGGTTTTCTGGGTCTTTGCCAAACAAGGTACATTAGGTTTTGTAAGGTATATTCAAAAAGACTAACTTCCAACATAAACTTTTATTTATTCAGTTTTGGTTATTCCAACACCTGCTCATACTTGAGCCTTCTTGCTCAGAGACCTCTGCCTCTGTACTGAGGATGGAGCCACTGACAGGACTCACCAGCTCTCACCCTCTCTTGAAACTGTGCTGGGAGAAACAAACAAGCAGAACGAGCCTTCACCAGCTTTCAAAAACCAAGCTAATTTATTTTCTACCCCATCTACCTCTCTAAGTAAAAAACAGGGAGGACATTTCTTGGCCTCAGTAAACAGGAGTAAACAGCCATTGCAGTTCTCAATTCTCATTTAGCATAACCACAGAAACTTACTTGTGCAAAAGCTATGCATACACGTACCCATACTCTTCCAAATACCCTCTACCACAGGGTACACCTTTATTCCAAGCCAAGTGTCATAAATTTGTCTGAAAAATTATACTTGTTCAAAAAAAACCAAAACAGTAACAACAAAAAAAACCAACAAAAACAGATCTCTGACACTCTTACATTTGAAATTCTGCTGCTAAAACCCATGGTGGATTAAGAGCAACCAAAAAGCATAATCTCAGGATGAATTTTAAATATTTATTCCTGTAATTTAAAATCAACTAGGACATCATACAGCTTTTCCAGGCTTCACATGGGCCTGACTCCTTCTCTGTGACTACTGAGCATTACTAATTAAAAAGACTTGAACTTTCATTTAGTAACTGATTATTAAATGTTCAATACACTAATTGTTTCTCAAGTTCTACTTTTGAGCTACATGCCTGTGCAGCTTGGAAAACCACTGTATACAATCTTAAGCTTTGCTGTTCCATCCTATTGCCAGGGAAGGCTCACAACCTGTCTCAAATGAATAATTGTGGTAATAACTGAAATAAACTGAGATGTCTTGGTTTTATCACTGCTTGAATTACCACCATAGAAAATAAGGTGCCTAAAAAAAAATAATGTTAGAAGCATCTCTCTGATGCAAAAATCAAGGTTCCTTCAATGTTTTAAGTAAAGTGACAGCAAATCAAAAATGGCTGTAAATTTTCAGTACCATACTTTTTGAATCAGTAGGATTTAAAATGTATGACTAATTGGGCTGATACAAATTTCCCTGTTGAATTTACATACATAAATGTTTGCAGAATTACCCTTTATCTTAGTAATTATGCCACCCTCAGTTACATGATATACATCATGTACGGTCTGGATAAGATAAAAACAATGATAAATTACTGATAAATCTTTCCAACAAGCTTTTCTTGAGTAATCTAATGACAAGCATGGGTACAAAGAGAAAATCAGAACAGAGCATCACCGCTCCTTCCATCTGAGTGTGTCAAAGGCACACAGTGAATACCATGTGGTATTTTCAGAGCAAAGCAAGACCCGTCATAGAAATACATCTTCCCTCTCTCTCCCAGACAGGACTGCAATGCTGAAATCCTCTGTGCCACATACAACTCCAGGCTGAGGAGACAGACTTGATATCAGGAGTGTTTGATGCACAAAGGGCAATAATTGAAACTTTCACCCTTGTTTGAGCAGAGAGGTGGCAGTGGGGCTGGCTAAGAAGAGAGCAGCAAGAATTCTCCTCCGTGCCCTGTGTAAGGTTTCAGAGGAAATGCTGGAGGAATGCCCACCATAATTCCAACAGCTCTGAGGGGCCTGCCTAGCTTTTTTGCAGCTCCCTGTAGCTGCTAAACCGTATATGCAGCCTCTCTGACCATGTACTTTCCAGTTTGCTTCTCCAAGGGCAGTTTTATAGCCCTTTCTGAAACACCTGCACTGAGGATGTTCTCCAATGTTACTTCATACTTTCTATTCAGTAAAAGGGGAGGTGGATCCTGGAAAAATTATACCCCTCATCTTTCTTTAGGTATTAGTGTTTTGATCAGAAATCTACTGAAACTAGTAGGTCTTCAGTTGTTTTCAATAAGCATTGGGCCAGACTTTGAAAAAATAAAAAAAAAGGAATGTGAAAAAACCAAGTTTTCTATTTTTATTAGACCTTATCATAATAGTTTACGTGAGAGGACAAATTAATATCTAAACAATAAATTCTTCATGCTCTGGAGTCATCTCTTCACAACTGAGCCCTCTATGCATGATGTTCGACTGCTGAGTCGATGCCTTTGAATAATCACAAGTGACCTTAAGTAACAGCAAAGTAACATAGAAAACTGAATCTTTACCACTGTGCCACTGTCTCCCACAGGGACTAGAATCTGTTGTTCCACACTATAAAATGTTGTTTGTATAGATAATAATTTTATCTTGTCTATCTTTAGAGTTCACATTTATAGGCTTTTTTGATTAATCAAATGGCTTTGACAGCCAGCAGCTTCTTTCCAGTATTGGAGAGAAAGCAGTGGGTGCCAATTTACAATTATTCAAACTAGTAATCTCCTGTGTCTCTGACTGCTATTATTCCTTTGCCTGTGACCCAACCATTTAATGAAGTGAAATTAATTTACAGTAATAGGAAATTCGCAGAACTACATGAAAGCAGAAGCTTTAATATGGGAAGAACAAATGGCCATTTCATGCAAGGCTGACCACAAGCATTGTAAAGAAATTTGAAAGGACTTTATACCTTTGTAAGTAGGTATGGTATTAGCTGAAACAATATACTGCAGTAAATAGGATAAATCAAATGCCTGTTCAAAACAGAAAGCACCAACACAATTTTCTCCTTTTGTCACACAGCAGAATTTTCTCATTTGCATATAAATGTATGACATACATACATTTCGTAAAGGTAAAACCCAGATCTTCTAATCCTTCAAATCCCTTCTAACTCTTCTATCATAATACCAGTGACAAACTTCCAACTGCAAACCAGTAACAGGGAGTTTGACATTTATTTTGCTTACTCGTCCTTTACAAATGTGTGTATCAGCATGCATTAGAATTGAAATAAATATGGTTTTATCTTAAATGGCAAAATCCAGCTCACGGTTTTGTCCAAACATATTGTTTCTCTACAAAATTCTCTAAAAGGCTGAAACGGGAACTCAAATCCCCTGTATTCTTGTATTTCCTTTCATGGTGGAAAAATATCACTTTTCTCAATTTTGCTTTAGTATTCTTTCCTCACCTCTGCCCTAAAAAAACAAAAGGGAGTGGAAGCAGACAGCAAGAAGTGAGCAAGAGCCACAGCGGCTGAGACTTTTTTCCTCAAAGTAAAATTGTTTGTTGGAAGCATTAAACATTTCTGATCATTTTCTAACTAGCTCTAATATTTGTTTTGTTCTCCCTCATATACTCTGTATTTTTACACTAATTTGTCAAGCCTTTAGATCCCTTGGGGGAAAGAACGTTTTCCAATGCAACAGTTAAAACAATGATCCTTCAGTGTGTCTGGGGGCTACAGAAGGACAAAAACCACCTCATGAGGATTCATGTAATTACTTACTCTCATTGCACACACATGGTGGTGATATTCAAGCAAAAAATTCAGAACATTCTTTGACATTTCTCATCACCCTCTTCCCCAAACCTGAATGAGACAATCCGAGAATTCTGGTGTGTTTTCACGCAGTTCCTCCTCTTTCTGTTTGGTTTTTCCCTCCTCACAGTGTTTGGGAAAACACGATAAATCTTTTCCCTTCAAAAGCCTGAGGTGGCAACACTTCTGCTCCAAGTAGAGGCTCTCCTCTTTTGCCCAGAGTTTCAGGTAATCTCCAGCTAAGATCAGCCTATCACTGTGCAAGTCTTGGCTTTACAATTACTAATGTTGGAAACTAAGTTGTCCTCCCCTGTTAGCAAAAATATGAGCCAACTGCTAACCCCGGATGGCTCTCTTCCCCTGCCCCCCACCCCCCCAAGAGATTGTTTTTTTGAGACTTGGTGATCCTTATGTAAACTGTGAGCTACTACCCCTGGTATTACTAACAGATATAACAGGTCCAAGCTTTCTTCTGTACATCCAATCATAATCAATACAACAATCTGTTGCTTTGTCACAAAAATGTCTATTCGATAAAAATGCAGATTACCAGGGACAGCCAATAACAGTGGAAAGGCAATTGTACTCCTTTGCCACACGATGCAACCTCAAGCTTCTTTCAGGTCCTTAAGCAACCTGACTGATTGACAGCCAGCCACAGTGAGATAACTGAAGAAAAGCCTTTACAAGGTATCAAATGATTCATATCTGAGGATAATTCTAAGATTTCTCTCTCTCTCCCTCTGTATTCATTTACTCATTCAAATAAATTGAAAAGCTCCTCAGTCTACCTGATATTACAAATTCATCCTCTTAAAAACTGTTTTTCAAAGCTGCTATTTAATTTCTCTTCTGGCAGTGCATCTAAATCTCCTGTAACCCAAACACACTGTACACACATTACCCTACTAAAGCTGAATGGGATGCGCTGGTTTGGCAGTGTGTTCAAAGTAGTCTTTCCTCAGGAATCCATATAGATAGAACTGAAAAATTTTCATCTAGTAGATGACAGTAGCTCAGAAAATACATAAATATATTTATGTAAATATTTCAGTATTATTTATTATTAAATAAATAATAAAAAGAGACAAAACAGAATCTTAAAGGAGCTAACTGATGGGTAGTTCAAACCAGTAATTTCAATTTTTAACAAACCCCAAAAAGCCCAGGAAAATCCAAAGTATTACTAGTTCTAAAATACAAAATAGAAAACAATTAAGTGGGGATGTAGAGAGTTATGTACCACAGATCAATCCTGATATTCATGTCATGTAATAAGATAAAATAATTTATCTATGACCACTCAACCAATAATTAAATATTTAAGAATAAATATATATAGGGGCTTTTAGATGTGTTGTTTTTGTTTTTCTTTAACAACGTTACTGGCAAGATTCAGAAAAAGTAACTATTGATACAAATTCTTCAGATATATACAATGTTCGATCTTTTAACAGAGACTTTATATGCATTAAGGAGAACAAACAGTGGAAGGATTAGTGAATGGTTAGCTGCCCTTGCCCTACCATGATGCTAATTCTGATAAAAAGTGTGGAATAATTTGGACACCTTGCAGTCAGAAGTCACCTACCTCTTCTACCAAAAAAAAAATTAAAAATCACAAACATAGAAGCAATAGCTTGAAGTATTTTTACTGTGAATATTTGTCTATTTAAGCAAAGTATAACTTTGTAAAATAAGAAACTCTCCTGAGTTTAAGACTTATTATTTTAAATTCCTTGACCTCCTCAGATTTTATTTCTAACCTTTAAGAGGTGATTCAGTATACAAATACTTGGTCGGCCGAGTAGAAGTATAAATGCTTCCTTGGATCATAAAGGTGCTGTGTGCATAACATTTATTGTTTCTAAGGGCTCAGAAACTATAAAGGCAAAACCTGGAGAAGTACATAAGACACAGATACATGTTTTGGGGTATAAAGTTCTCATTTTAAAAGTAAATACAGACAAATTATACTCAACATTAAAAAAGAACCTACAGCTTTAACAACTGAAGCAGTCTGGAAATTTGTATGCACAAAAGTTAAAAATATCTAACTCCTATTATTATTTTCCCTATAAATTCTCTCTGTAGATCCTGTATGTACTTGTATCTCAGCATCTGAAGGTTGATCACAAGAATCATGAGACACAGAAGTCTGAAAAGCCACAGAACAGCCAAGGTCCTTTATGATCAGCAGTCTCACCACAGCAAAAACAAAGACTAGACTGAAGGAGAGAGGACCATGAATCATGAAATTACATGAAACTCAATTGCCTGTAGACACACATCCTCTGCAGGTAGTTGCATATGGTTGGTTTCTGATGGGTAAAGTATAATGTATTTAGAAACACATTTATTATTTTGGGGGGTTAATGGTTAAAATTTAGCGCAAAATTCAGGCATTGCCTGAATATCAATGAATCTGGACCTTGGTAAAACTCTGGGACTATGACCTAGCTATACAGGGAAATGGATGTTGACTTCAGATCCCGCACAAGGAAAATGAGTGTCATGGTGTGAACCTCTAAGCAGCAGTAAGGATTGCCTCTGATTCCCACCTCCTTGGACATACGTGCATGTTAAATGCTGTCTAAACCAGTCAAGACCATCCAGACACAACCTGAGAATGAAAAGCTTCAAACACTGCTGGAATTGCTGCAAAACAACAACTCTTCCCAAATAAATGCTTCAGAGTTTGCTTCCATTTCCCACTGAAAGAAAATGAAATGTCTCTTAACTGATTTTCACGAAGGATATTATTTCCAGCACCTCAAAACAACCAATAGAAAGACAGTTTTGTCTTCCACCATAGGTCTGAGAACTATCAGCTTTGACTTAGAAGAGATCATTGCTCTTCCTGTCTCTGATTGTAACTTCCACCCTGCACCTAAAGCACATTCCTAATAATAGTTTGGTCAAATATGTTATTGTTAAGAAAACACCTTGCTTTTAACAAGCAACCAACTCAACCCGTGACATTTACAACAATTAGTAACAACAGGTGAAAAATCCTGTTAAGGGATGGAAGTATTGTTTCATTATCTGCTCCTCCCCCCCTTCCAAAGTACTCCTCAGCATTTACCCAACTGCTATAAAATCATTAAGATTGGAAAAGACCTTTAAGATCATCAAGTCCAAATACTTCATTTTAAAAGAGGACTTAATTATAAAGCAGATTTTCAGAATGAAGTCTTCTTTTGAGCTTCCTCAGCTACAAGGTCTGTATTCAGAAATGAATTTACAGTCTTTTTTTTTTTTAAGTGGGGTTTGGCTGTTCTCTGCTCTGGATGTTCCAATAACATGTCCTTCAAGAGCATTCATTTAAAGCTATATATGTGCAAAGAGATTTTCTGAATAAGAGCTGACATCTGTAATAAAGGCTCTTTCAATCACACAGCACTCAAATCCAGTGCTAAAATATTATTCTCATGAAAAGATTGCTCATAAGTATTACTGAAAAGGAAGACTTTAGAGAAAAATCAAGAACACCTAAAAAATATTCTAGAGGTGGACTTTTACATATTGAAATACAGACTGAACTAGTCTTTCTTTACAATAGGTATGCACAAATTCCCTGAGAATTTACTCACGGTAGGAAATGAAAACAGACCTTTTGTGTTCCCCTGCAGACTTGGCAGCATATACCCATAGCCAATTCACACTTGAATGACTCCAGAGCTGATCCAAAGCTCACATTCCCTCCAGCACTTGCCAATGGGCTTTAAAGAAAAATCAAGTATACCACAATTAACTATGTACACAAAGGTATTATTTGATATGTAAAAGTGACAGGATGGGAAGGAAGCTTTGATAGAGTATATAATGGCAGAACTCTCTAGGATCACTAACAGCTGAATTTTGGAAAAGGTTTAAAAAAATAGTGCTGAAAACCTGAAACTTTTTTGTTTGGGTGAATCAACTGGAAGTGGGCAAAATTTACATGACACTGTTAAAGTAATCGCCCAGACTTGTTGCTCTGCAACTTCTGAATTGGTCTATGAATGTTTATACTCTACAAAAGGGTTAATATTTACCACCTGTATGCTTGCTGCTCTGAAAATGATGCATTACTGCAATTGCAAGACCTTGGACAATCTGGAGCTTGATGACTCAGAAATATAAATGAATACGGAAATTATCTCTTGACATATATATATATATATACACACCCACATATATATACACACACACATATACATATTTACAGAATCAGAGAATATGCTGAGTTGGATGGGATCTACAAGTCCAACCCTTAGCCCTGCACAGGACCATCCCCAAGAGTCCCACCATGTGCCTGAGAGTGTCATCAAATGCTTCTTGAACTCTGTCAACGTCGGTGCTGTGACCAGTGCCCTGGGGAGCCCATTCCAGCACCCAAACACCCTCTGGGTGAAAAACCTTTTTCCAATATCCAACCTAAACCCGCCCAGACACAACTTCAGGCCATTCCCTCAGGTTCCTGCACGAGAGAAAAATATGTCCCAAATTGCATTCTAGTATTATGAAGTCATTTGCTCTTTTTTCAGTATTCTCTAAAGATTCTTCAATTCCTCTTTGTTCTTTGAATATCTCTGATTTGAACTTTTATTCCACTGCACGGTTATAACAATTTAGAGACTAAACACACAAACACTGCAGGGTAATATTTGGACTCCTGTAGTAGTGGCAGGAATGAACAGCAGCACTCTGATGTTTCTGTATAATAGTGGTTTATATAGTGTTCTGTTTTACATTTTAGAACTCTATTACTTTCTGTTAATTGCTGTGGTAAGAGAAAATTTTCTTCTTTTTTCTCCTGAAGAAGGTGTAGGGAAAGATAAACAGAACCAAAACTCAAATGGTAAAGCTCTTTCTGCAGCATAGACTTTTATACCATTTGGAGAGAGATAAGAAAAAGGTACTAACTGCTGAAGAATGTAACAGCATGTCTCTCACATTCTCACAGAAAAGAGAAAAAAATAAGGTAAAATAGTAACTTGAGTTTGGCATGAAAAATTGAAAATTATCCTATAAACAATAAAAGGTTAGCCTTTATTGTTTTACTACAGCAGGAAGTGGCTTTCTGTAGTTCAACACTAAGATCTTTGTATAAAAATGTTCCTCTAAGTACGAGTTCTTGCTTTTATCCAAATATCTGTATTTATTGTTAACAAAAACTGTTTGCTGTCTGAAATTATATCAAGTCATTTACTGTCATTAAATGTCTACATTTTACTATATTTGTAAGTCATACAAGGAAAAGCTTAATAGACTCATGAAAGCATCTTGATAGGATTAGGTGGGACCTGTGGCTTATCTGTTTTACAGATAAAAATGAAATCAGTACAGTACTTGTACAGTATTTCCTGTGACCCTCCAGCACTATATCTGCATGATCTGGTACCTGAGATCTTTACAGTTCACAAATAGAGCTGGACCAAGTTCACTGTTTTCAGAAGGCACAGTGTATATTTAAAAATTACTTCAAACACTATCCCACTCTGTCCAGTCAATGCTGACACAGTCAGTGTCCAAAACTGAATACCTTCTGGCTCCATTGCCATCATGTTGCTGAAAATCCTCTCCTATTAACATCCTCATGCCTGGAGCAACAACCTCTACTGTTGTTGAAAAAGTGTTTTGGAAAACAAGCTGAAGTTTTTGAGACAGGACGGACATTTACACTACTGGGTAGCACAGCTTCCTAACTCCTGTGCTGTCCCTTTATGAAATAAGTTTCTTGCTAGACACACAGAATTTCGTGGGCATCCTGAAATGATTCCGCACTTCTGCAGTGTGATAGGAAACGCAGAGCAGTAATAGTGGAACCGAGGACACAGGCAAAGACAGGAAGATGGAGTATGTTTCCAAGGTCAGAGATAGTCAGTGTTGGACATATGAAGAATATCTACCTGTGGAAATGTTTAGGTTTCACTGAGTTTCTTTTTCTTTTTTTCTGTGTAGGATCTTTGTGTGTGTGTGTGTGTGTGTGTGTGTGTGTGTGTGTTATTTCCTTAACTCTACTACCACTCCTTTCAAAAGGCCCTAAAAGTATGTATATTTAAGTGCCAATTTCTGACCCATAAACATTTGCTTTAAAATAACATATGACATTCAGTTTGAATGATAGTGTAAATGCCCTTTGATCTTAACTGCCCAATTCTTTAGCTCACAGAAAATAATGTCCTTTCATTTGAACAGCAAGGGGGAACTTTAGAAAAGACTAGTTTGGAAAATATCACAATTCATAATATTAAACCTCTTCTACAGTCAAGGATGGTTTCTTGAAGCATAATTAGGTTTTCTATACATTTCATGAACCCCTATTAAGTGTCTAAGATATTATGATTCCAATACTTTGCTTTTTATAAACAATTTTCATGAAATGATCATTACTGTCAACCCAAATATCCCATGTCATTAGGTGGCTAAGTCACAGTCCCTTACAGAGATCTGTACAGCCCTCAGCACCACCTAACAACTTTTCATTTAGGTAATAAAGTTAAATGGGGTAATAAGCAACATTTTATTTTCAACAAGAATTTTTACCAGCATTAGAAAAATGAAAGTATTTCCTTCTTGTTCCCTTCTAAGAGACTTAGCTCACTTTAGGTATGTATAATCAGGTGCATCATCCCAGCAGCTCACTGGAAAGCAGAGCCAACAGAAATGGATGTACAGCTCCAGAATAACTTGTGCTATTAAAGTATAATGAATCACTCTTTGAAGTTGTCTTCCTGTTATTACAGAAGAGACATAGTTGATAAGTTTAGACAAGGCAAGAGTTCTGTAGATTTCCCTTGTTTATTACAGCTCAGAGATGCTCCAGCCAAGACAGTCAAGTCAGCAAGCCATGACCAGTCCAACAACCAACTGCTGGCGTGGTGAAGGGAGTTCAGCTCCTCAGCCATGTCCATGGATGAGGAAAGCAGCAGATTGCCCAAAGCAGTGAAGTGGCAGTGACACCAAAACCTGCTTTACCAATGGCATTGTTGTCATGGAGAGGAAACACAGGAACTTGTAATATGCTTCTCTCAGAAACAGCAGCTGCAGTCACCCTTCCAGATTTTCTGATGGCAATAGAAGAAATAAGCTCTCCCAAACTCTTTTCCATTATGCCTTTTCTCTTTTTTCACTATTAATGACAGGACCTCTGGCTCTGCACACCAGCTCCCAAGTTACAGACCCAGTAAAGACCAAGAGAGCAGTGCTAACAGAAGGCAAGGACAAGCCAAAAACCAGAGACATTTTAGAGGAACTCCCAATGAAGAGGCCAAATGGCCTCTCAAAATCAGCAAGAAAATGTGGAGACCATTTAGAACAGACATTTGCATGTTTATGAAATGCAAAGTAGAAAAATTTGTAAGCAGTCTTCAAAAACTGAGAGCTGATTGTCAAAGTGAAGATACAATTAAAAAAAAAAGAAAAAAAAAAGAAAAAAAGAAACCAAACAAAAAAGCTGTCCAATTTTTGATTTCACAAAATGGACAGCTTTTCATTACCCAATGTTTTCATGGGAGTGAATCACACTATTAAGAAACAACTGTGCTATGAGTCACACAATGGAAATCTCACTATAACTCATCTCTTGTGACTGCTTGCACTGCAAAGCATAGAGAAGAAATGTATTTCTGCCAGAACCACACCAGAACGGCCAACCATGCCCTTGATTCAGCAAAGCTCTTAATTAATCATAATTAATTCTGAATTAGTTATCTCTCAGTCCTTTTTCCAAGGATATCTCTGTTCCTTTTCAGCTAAATGCACGCTTAGGTACTTTCCTGAACTAGAATCTGCTTTTTAACTGAAATTCCTGATCTTTATGTGCTAGTACAGAAGAAAACATAAAGATATATTTAATATGAACACCTAAATTATAAACATTTAAAAACATAGACTCATTATTAAATGGTGATTTGAAGTGCCATATTGTATAATTAAAGGTTGTATATTTTCTAACTTAAAATACATCCACTGAAGAATATAACATTAAACACCTATAAAAAAGAAATAAACAATACTGTTGTAAATAACACAAAATATATACTAATCAAAACTAAGGAACAAAGATTTTAGTGCTAAAAGGCTAAAAAAAAAGGAGCCTTAAGAAACAGTTTCAACATTAAAATTCCACTAAAAGGGGCTACACAAGAAGGGTTACAAAGGAAACTGTGAAACTTGATTTCTTTTTGTGTCCCTCAAGACATATCCTTCCCTGCCACATTACAGCCCTTCTGCAGTTTCTCTCCTTTCCTTGCCCATCTCCATAAAGGTAGCAGGATTTCAAAATAGTTGCTTCCAAAGGTCTATTTGGATTAGAGCATTTTTTTTCCCCTATTACAGAACAAATAAAAGTGAATCATATACATAGGTAATGGTGCTATTAACATTTAAAGTCTACCTGATAATACAAGCCTCAAAAGAAAATACCATCTTGCAAAGCTGGATTAGAGGTGCTGTAGGACAGCGAGATTTCTCTCATACCATTAACAGCTTGCTGCGTTATCTCTTCCTCCCAGCAAGAAAGTAAATATTTGAGGATCTCACAAACTCTATGCTAAAATTTTGAGAGAGCAACTTTGACCACAACCTGAGACATATCTTTAATACAATAGTTTTCTCATGTAATATGTCCATAAAATAATTGGCTGACACATCAATTGAATGTATTGATGTTTCCACTTCAGGATGAGACAATTCAGGAGTTCTCAGCTACCCCATTTATTCCTCGTATAATATAACAGTAGAATTCTTCCTTCATACTAGTTCAAGATCACCTGTCTTTTCTGAAAAGATTTTTCTGAGAAAGACAAAGACTGGGTTGTGTTATATATGATTAGGATAATTAAATGTTTTACTTATGTGACACTCGAAAATCCTTTGTCCTTTCACGAAAACACATTTTTTTTGTGATTGGTGCAAAATCTGTTTTTTATGCATGAACATATAAGCCTTACATGCAAAGCTGCTATAATTTCTTGAGCGTAAATACATTTGTGTTTAAATACCTTTGCTTAGAGCTCACTTAATAACAGCAGGGTTTTGTTTGTTTGGAGACAAATTTAAAAAATGCATAAAAATGCATAAAACTGCATTTCAGCTTAACTGAAACAGTCTTAAGAACAGTTTTTCTCACAAATTTTTTTAAAATAATGGGAAATTCAATTTTAGGTCAACTGACAGAAGTCATTCATAGCAGGAGTTTTTGTTTGTGTCCCAAAACATTGCTGCTTTTCTCCCTTTGATAAAATGTTCTTTTGAAATCGGAGAGAAGTCAAAACAATACATTTAGAAAAATATCAAAACATTTTCTTTTCTCTGAAACACAGCTTTATTCTTAAATAACCAATAATGCCTATGTTGTACGCAGAGGGATAGACTGGAAAACAGCTGGAGGTGGTGCTTCAGTGCAGTTCTGCCTTTGACTTAGCTACAACAAATGCATAAATTAAAATCACAATAGAAGTCCACCAAGCAGCTTAGACCAGGGCTTTGGAAAATGAAATAAATCCCTTCTATTCGTTTCCCACCTCCATTTGTGCTGAGCTCAGTCATAGTGTAACACTGGCATATGTACTCCTTTAGAAAGGAGAGGAGACATCATGGTAGATGCCAGAGCATCACAGAATCTGCTGAGTTGGAAGGAAGCCACAGAGATCACCAAAGTCCAACTCCTGGCCCTGCCCGGGACAACCACAATAATCACACCATGTGCCTGAGAGCACTGTCCAAACGCTTTTTGAACTCTGGTAGGAGTGGCTCCAGTGCCAACCACCCTCTAGGAGAAGAACCTTTTCCTAATATGCAATATAAGACTCCTCTGACACAACTTCAGGCCATTCCCTGGGGTCCTGTCACTGCTTCCCACAGAGATCAGTGCCTGCCCTTCCTTTGCCCCTCACAAGGAACTTGTAACTGCAATGAGGTCTCCCCTCGGTCTCTTTTTCTGTAACAAATTTTGGACTCCACATAAACTTCATAATCATATCAATACTCCTTCAAAAGGCTGAAAAATAAAACTGGGGTAGCTGAAGAAATAGATGACAAAACAGGGCTAGGCCATAAGAGTTTAAAGAGGGACAATAAAACCTCCATAAAAGACTTTAACTGGGTCAGGATTTCACTAGCCTCAGGGTTTTTTGCAATGATATTCCAGTCATTCACTATGGCACAAGTTGCTATTAATTTTCTTTTCTTTATGAGAAAGGCTTCAAAAGAGTTAAGCCAAAATTAAACTATTTCAAATGTCCTCTTTTTCATCTTCTACTTGTCATTTGTGTATTTGTTTATTTAGCATCTCTTGCCAGATTTGAATTTCCAGCACTGGTGCCTCATTAGGCTGTAAGAACTTCAAGGAGAAAAAAACAAATTGCAAGATAAAAAAAAAATTACAGTTTTGTTGACCCATATTTATGACTGAAAACTGTAATAATATATCATCAATGATCCTGGAGAGAGGAAAGAATAGGTTTCACTACTGGTGGCTCTATAATAAAAGTGCTTCTTTTGGGGAAAAGCTTACCAGGATTTTCTCTGTATTACTTCTCTAGATCATTACTCCTATACATTATTATACTCCATATTACACTTAATGAAAGTATAACATAATGCACAATTTTTAAACTCCACATAAGGTGTTCTCACCTGCTAGGTTCCATTTAAGAACCCTAGAATAACTCTTGATAGGTAATAGCAAGTAAGTATTTGCTCTTTGAAAGTTTTACCTTATATTTCGCCAGGGCTCATGATTTAATAATTTCCAGGCATGAAATTTCAATACCCAGTATGACTTTGTTTGTAACCTGAGAACTTCAAGAACACTTTCACCTCAAAAATGACCGGACTTTTTAATTTTTTTCTTCAAATGAGGCTTTAAACTGCTGTGAAACATTTCCCTTTCCAAGGGTCAGTACACATTCTGCCTCAAGCACGTAAGAAATGAAACCAAACCTTTTAAAATGTTTTCTTCTAAAGATAAAACATCACATTTTTCTTAGCAATAAACAAAAGCCCTCGTTTGTCAGTTCAGGAAGAAGGATTTTTTGGTATCTATTACATATACAGATTTAAAATTATTATTTAGCACTTTTATGGCACCTAAAATGTGAAACTCAAAAAGATTTACACAAATTCACGGCTGAAGCTGGAGCTATTACTTTTTAATGTATGTTACAAAAATTATTTACTCTAATATCGTCTTTCCCTTCAGGTGATGGATTACCAGCTTCATTCTGACAAGAGAGGAAGCTCAAACACTGGTAATATTTTAAGTTTTCCTTTCCTGTCCAGGCTTTACTAATCTCAGAACGGGCAGAGCCTGTCCATGAGCCATGTCTATGTGGGTCACAAACATCCACATTACATAAAAACAATGATTATTAGTATTTAGGAGGTTCAGAATGTATTTCAGATTTCTTTGCTCGAAGTCACAATAGCCAAGGTAAGAGCTAGGAAAAGTAAGAGAAAGCAAGAAGAAGAAAAAGCATAAGGATATAAGTAGACAGAAAGGCAGAGATTCTTTCCACTCTATTAAGATGCTTTATTATGCTTATAAACTTTAGGTATATTAAAAAAAGGATAATTTGTCCTGCAGAGGTCAGGTAGGGCACTGACAAAAAGAGAAGATGTGTTCTTTAACTTCAAGTTAAGCTTTACTATGCTGGAAGTTCAAATTTACTGCTTTACTGCTGAAGGGTCTCTATTAGTTGTCAAGATCTTTAGCAAATTCTTGCAAGCAAAGATTCCTACTCATAAATAACCGGCAGCAAAATTTTACTACCCATATTTGCCACCAAATGTTCAAAAAGTTATATTTAACTAAAAGTATCCTTCACATAGTTGAATGATAGGTCTTAATGCTTTACTGCTTTACTGCAGCAAATATAAAATAAGTGAAGGGATTTGACATTATTCATTGAGTAATTTTTAAAAGGGTGTGTTAGGAGGGTTTTTAATGTGCATAACATGCATCAAACTGCATGGGCTTGAATTTGTAGTTCCTGATCTGCTTAACCACCAGATCAGAAAATGACAGAATATATTTTTTTAATATTAAACAATAAATAAAATATTTCTGTTTACAAAATATATGTTCCAGACATTTCTTTTAAATCAAAAGGAATTAGCTCTTTTTCCAAATGTACATCATTGAGTAAATGAATAATAATTTACTTATGAAAGGGCTATTGGAAGATTAAAATAATAAAGAGAATGTTACAGACGTTAGAAGCAAAGCTTTTGTTGGGCATACATTTTATTCCTACCCCACATCACTTTAATTACCTCCCTTGGTGCTATGCACAACCCGGAGCCTTGTTTAATTTACTTTATTATCGCACAAGAAAATTTAATTTCAACTTTCCCCTCCCACCTTTCTGAAGTTTGTAAAAGTATTATTTTTTTCAAGTAATAAATCATTTTAAATAAGAGTCTTGGTTATTTTTCCAGCATGACATTCTTCAAAAAAAAGATCCTGATAATTTAATTTAATGGCAACAGCTTGATGAAAAAGTTGACATGAGAATATTGTACTACATGTCTAAAGTTGCACATAGTGCTGCTCATCCCTAGCAGGTTGCTCTTTAAAGTTTTTAATGTTTTGAGATGTTTTATTGAAAACCTCCATGTAAACGCAAAGTACATTATTTTGAACTAATTATGGGATGAACTTTGCAAGCACAGAAATACAGACACACAAATGCAGATCAGGGAATCCCCTCTCCCCCAAGACACATACACGTAACAAGAGTTTTTTGTCTCAGGCACAAGATCCATGCAGATCTGTAAGGTCCAACTTGCAATAAGTACAAATAGACACTCAACTTTCCTCTTTTACTCTAACCCTATGAAAAGCACTTTATGTAAGTTCTGAGTAGCCAGGACCCGTTCCTTTAGTAAGGAAAAGTCTTCAGTACCAGAATTTGCTTCATACCACTTCTTCAGAAGAAGGCTTTTAACTCCAGCTGAATATTTGTACTGTCACAGCCCAAATCAGATCACAGAATATCACAGAATATTCTGAGTTGGAAGGGATCCACAAGGATCATCCAGTTCATCTCTTAGGTGAATGGCCCATACAGGGAGTGAACCTCCAACCAGGCTCTAACCAACTGAGCTAATCCAAGGGTCTTGGGTACAAAGGCAGGCACTATTAGAAGGGTGAGAATATTTACTTGTGCTGCTGCTCTCATCCAAATGGACATAATTTAACTTAACTACACATTGAGGGTGAGATTTTTGCTGATCACAAAAGCAATAATGACCAAGTCCCAGAAGAACAGACCAAATTACAAAAGCAAAAAAATATATATTCTCATTCAATCTGGAGAGATTAAAGCATTGCATTATCAATAGTGATAAAGTTCTTGATGAGGAATTATTGCCTCTCCTGTCAAAAGAGGTTCCATTTCTTGCTCATCACTGTGAGAAGCATCACATCCCCAAATAAAAAGACAGATGAGCTCCTGAGCTCACCCTAACAACAGGTGCAGGTCACAGTAAGACAATTCTTACTTCTCAAATCAGGGGGAAAAAAAGGAAAAAAAGGGGTTTTTTTGAAAGGAGATTATTTACTCTGCACGTCACCTATATGTGTAGGTGAAATCTGGAATGTTTCTAGTTACATACACCTTTCTGGACTACAAGGACAGTGAGGCAAGAATAAAATGTGTGTCTGAGAAAGTTGATATTTTTGCACTTAACTCTAACAAATAACATTTGAAATGGAGAAATTCACACTGTCAGGAACAGTATCATGCAATAAATTGGTGTGAATTGTATCTCCAGAGAATAAAAATCAATGCCACCACCTACTTATTCTTTCCCCACCCCAGCTCCATACTAATTTGAGATTCTTTTATGACTAAACAACTCAGAGTAATTTCAGGGTAGCGAGACGTGAGTCCAGATTGAATGCCATCATGTTACAAACACAAACAACAAGCATAAGCCTAACAAATTTTAAATAAATAAATAAATAAATAAACAGAGAAGAAAAAAATTACACTGTAGGGATCTAGGGGCTTTAGGAGTAAATTGAAGAAGAAGCTAGTTCCTACTAGAATGGGAATCATTCTTCAACACTAGCTGCTAATATTGCAGCTACAGATGAGAAGAGATTATTAAAAAGCTGCCTGGCTGATGCCCACAGCATCTGAAACATGGACAAACATGTCAGCTGCACCACATCCTCACAGCTATACCACTGAAAACCACCTTAATACTGTTAAAACACATTCAGGAAAGAAAATGGCTACAAACAGGATGCAAATCTGTCCTTGATAAATGGAAATATAATGGACCTGTATTGTGCAGAAGGTGTAGACTGTTTGGGGGTTTTTTCCATTGAGTTTATTGATGTGAAATAGGACAGTTATTCACTGAAATTCTGCAAAGTGTCTATTCTAGTGAAGAGAATCATCTTATAAATGCTTCTAAGTGCTTTTGCAGAGCAAATGTTAAGTAATATCTACTGTACTTTGGAGACTTGTGACTCATACCCCACCTCCAACAATCCTTGATTTCTGTTATAATTAGGAAATACTATTTGTTTTTGTGGTAGTGCCTAGAGACCCTATTTCTTGGCACAAGGCACCTCAGGAATACACAGGCGACCTTTTCAGTGTAACCTCCCTGAAAGTACTCTAAAAATAGAAATAGTAATCTCTCTCTCTACCACTTCTCAGATGGAACATAAGTAGCATAAGAGTCTCTGAATATATTCATGATTTTATAAACGTACTCAGTTCTGAAGATGCTGAGCACTTCAGTGCAGGAAGTACTCCATAGCATATGGCAGTCCTGTGAAAATCCTGTTTATAGTGACCACAAGCCTCTTTGTGCTGGGAAAAAATACTGGTCTGGGATTGAAAAGGCAGTCCAAATCCACAAACTACAGCTGTGCTCCACATGATCCATTTCGCTTGAGTCCTTCGCTGTCTCTGTCCCCTAATTCCCCACTGAAGAGGGAGGAATCTCTCAGGTGGTGAACTTTAGGAGATTAAAAGTTGTTAGGAACTTAGACACTCTGATGGGAAGGTGGGAGAGGCAGGGGAGACAGTGGGGGGAAAGAGTGTGTGCACAGAATTATCTTAATGGACAGATAATTTAAGCAGAGAACACAGAACTCTTCGGTAGCTCCACATTCTATGCTGTTTCTTTCTAAGCCTCTTCCACTGTTCACAATATTCTGTTTTAAAGACCCAAACAATACTTTCACTGTGCTGTTTAAATAACCATGGTTTTTGCAAAATACCACCCCAGGACAACTTTTAAGCCACTCTGAGCAATGGGAAGTTAAATCTCAGCAAGGCAGCTGACAGCTTTCCACAAGCAACAGGGTGGATGCTAGATCAGAGCAATGGGAAAGCCACGGCAACAAGGGATCTTAATTGGAACACTGTAACTAATTGTAATAGGTAACCTTAATTATAAGATAGGCAACACATTAAAGAGTAAAGTCTCTGACCTCAGCATTTGTTTATGCCTACTACTTTAGAGTTTTCTGGAAAAACTTCCAAACCCTTTTGAATTCTTAAAAGTCTGATTTACAAAGTTAAAAATGAGGATGGGAAAATCAGAATGCAATAATAAAATTTAATTAAAAACAAAACAAAAATACAAACAAAGACAACCAAGCCCCAGAGAGCAACACTCTGGCTCAGTAAAATATTCTTATTGTTGATTTCTAACAAGTTGGAATTTTTTTTTTAAGTGAGTAAGATCAACACATCCCCATCACTACACTATATCCAAAGACTAAGCAGGTGCTAATGTTATATAAATGTCACTTTTCTCTCAACTCCTGACAAAGAGTTTTCTAAAAAAGCGCGTCAAGGCATTCTGAGACTACGCATACACTGACTTTGTAGCCATTATGTAGCAATGTGGTTTGAAGCTAACTGAGAAGCTATCTATCCATCAGCCAAAACTGTCAGTGCCATACTGGAGTAAGAATATCCTCAAACATGTAGCCCAGTAGAAGAAAATAAATGTGACAGACAGAACTCGGAGTTCTTCATGGACAATGCTAAAATGCAAGGATGTAAATCACAAAGGGACATAAAAAGTGCACATATTTTCACATGTTAATTAGCGAGATGATTTCCTCTCTTACGTTTTTTTCTCCTGCAGTCACAATACAATGATGACTTGCAACCTTAGATGCAATGGGAGGTATAAATACACTTGGAGCTAATATCAATTTTAATACAATAATTTTCTGTGAAAATTACATACTGAACAAATAAAGATAAGGATTAATGGGTTCTTTCTAATATTGCAATAAACATTTTCTGAACACTGTTTTCTCATTAACTGTGTTAATAAAAACTCCTTGTGAACAATCCTGAAGGAAACTGAAAACTTTTTAGATGTAAGGGTACAACATTTCACTTGTGTGTAGATAATTTACAAATCTGCCGGACATATATTAGGTTCATTTTCAATGGAATGGCTTCTTCATAAGATTTCATCTTCTCCAGCTACTTATCCCCTTGACATTTATGATCTCACTATAATGGGATTTAGCAGCACAAGTGGGTTAAATTCTTATAAAATAAAATCCCATTTCATGGAAATTTTCCTGGTAATTACAGCAAGAATAAAGAGAAATACAGAAAATGCATTGTATGTGGCATACAAAGAAAATTGTGTGTCTGCCTGGAACATTATACAACCTCAACAGCTCTAATGTAATTCAGAGACTGGAGAACTGAGGGGACCAAGAGAATGAACAAGCCATAAATTCTCACAGCCCAATGCAAAAATAATAAAGAAAAAGTAAATTCAATTCTTTGATTTCAACTGATTTTAAAAGAATAGTGACATTTAAAAGTCGCACTGTGAAGAAATAAATGCCATTCTATGAACTACTGTTAGTTTGCCTTGTATCTTGTTCTTGTATCTGACAAAGAAAATGAATCATATCAGGTATGTTTATGTTCTGTTTTGTTTTCTCTAATGTTGTGCTGTTTGGTAAAGAATTCAGGGATATTGATTTGTTTCAAAACAAACTGTTTCAATTTAAAATTAAGCAAAAAAAAACCCCAAACAAAACAAAAAAGAACAGAACATTTCTACTCAGCTTGGGTTTTTTTTTCAAAAAGTCTGAGCTATTCGAAGCATATACCGTCAGCCACGTGTTGACATTTTACTAGTTATTATGATTGTCTCCAATTTTATTGGCAAAAATGTATATCCTGCATTTACAGAAACACAACTGTCTGGGGAATATATCACATTGAATGAAAAGAAACCTACTTATTCTTCAGCACTGTGTCGGTGACAGGTCATATCTTACCTCCCCATGTCATTAAAAAGAATACCTTCAAGCATCTGGCACTGTGCTTAGCTGAATATTTTGTGTAAATGGTGCATAATCAAAATCTCTAGACTTTCTTGGTCTATTTTGTGTTCTACAGGCCTAAACACTGATCAACTGGCTGTCTCTGCAGTACCAGAAGAGTGCCAGCAGGCCACCATTCATGGCACAAATTAGGAGTGAAGACGTCAGTTAATGGAAGATAATTCATGTAGAATGAAACTTCCTTAGAAAAAGCAATATACCTTTTCATAAGCAAACAGTTAATTTAGGTAGAAGGCTAAAAGGGGGGAAATGCCAGAATGATGGACTTGAACGCTATCTTTTGGTCAAAGAAAAATATTCGTATACCTCCAAGAAAAACAAGCCAAAGGGATCTAGATAAACAGCCAAGCTTTAAGATGCTTATTGAGTTCAACTTTTACATTACCTTAAGCCTAAAGTCATGAATTTACTGTTTATTTATTGTATACTGAGGGAGAAATAATCTTTCTGGTATCAAACTTCAGGGCAAAATAGCTATAACATCTGTCTCATCAGTCTGGACATACAGTAGAGAGATTCACTATCTCAGAACATATGGGAAAAAAGCCCACTAAAATGCCCACTAAAAGCATCTCTGATGCTTTGTCATTTGCATCTGTTGTTTTGCAGGGGGCTTCTGTTCCATGAACTAACTTTAATTCTAAAAAAAATACTGTTGTTTAAGTTAATGAATTCAAGAAACTCCCTTGTCCAAGTTTTCACAGTTTAACTGACAGCGAAGCCAATTTATCAAAATAGGAGAAAAAGAAGCTTATATAAGCTCCTAAGTATCATTTAGTCTAAGTGTTTCAAATACAGCTGGTCCTTTTGATACCAGGGTTCTGGCATCTTCATAAGCCATTATTAACCATGTGCATTTAGTATTAGTAGAATTTCAGCTTCCAAAGGAACACAAACAGCCATTCTGCACAGAAATCCTGCTTTACAAGACACTTAAGAGCTATGTGAGACCGGATCATAAAAATTATTAACTAGAAACCATGTTCTATTTAGCATTTTTCCAATTAGCAATTTAAATTATATCACATTTGGCCCTATTCTACACTGTAACAGAATGGTGTTTATTTTAACTGAGGAAGAGCAGCAAAAGACAACTCAGTCCTCACAGAATGAATCTTTTATCAGAAGATCTGCACTTTCGACTCCATGTCTACCACAGTGAAGTTGGGTCTAAGGACTTTTCCCACAGGGAATGCTGTGAAAACCCAGCTTCTAAAAAACGTAAGGGTGCTAGCTAATAAACTGAATTTCTTCTACTCAGTTCTCAGCTCAGACAGGAAACTATTTGATGTGGTATCTCAGCAGCATCATTCACACAAGAGAATCAAAATGTCCAGGGGGTCACAAAAGAGGACGCACCAAATCAAAAATGCACACTAGCATACCTAGCAGGTTTGCTGCTCTGAAACTTCACAACAAATTCTCCCAGAGACACAAGGAATCAATTTCTGCAGTGGCAATAAGCTGTAACAAAGCCTGACAGACTTCGAACCAGACCTAGTAGGAGTCCACTGTACACAGAAAGGGAGCGTAAAACCTGCTGGCTCTTTAGCTCAGGAAAAGCAATACAGCTGGCTTTCCTTTACTTTACTTCATTTCCAGAAAAAAATGCAGAAAACAGCAGCTATGTAATTATTACACCCTAAAAGATAGTCAAAAATTCTCTCTGAGGTAGACAGTAAAGGCAGAGCAGACAAGAACCTACCTGAAAGGTCTATGTTGAAAAGACTCATAAAATAAATCCTGAGGGGCCCCTATAAACTCAGATATAGGGCAACTGTGTTGCTGTTCTCAAAATTCAAATCAGTGGTGGTGAGGAGTCAAAGTATTAAAACAAGAAGTACATATTAAATTTTAAAAATAGTTAAGAATTAAATCTAAAATAGCTCTTTGTGCACTCATGTACATAAGTACACTTCAAAAACTACAGACTAATAATACTATTATTCAAGTAGGAAAAAACAACTGTCTTTTTTTAAACTTCAAAATCAGGAAAAAAGCAAATACAACCCAGAATAAAAGACATTATTAGTTACACTAGTTATAAAGTCAATATACTGGTGGGCCAATGTCATGAGAAAGCATCTTTCAAGTTTAGAGCTGACTTCAAGGTCAAACCTTCTCTGAGCCTGGGACTGGACCAGAATAGGGCCCCTAGAACAGCAATCATCATCATCATGTAATAGATGATTGTTATTTTAGTGCTCCTATTTTGGTAGATGATAGTTAATGTTGCTTCAGCCATAAACAATTTACTATGAAATTGGGGTGTTCTATTCTGCTTCAACCTGCAGCAACAACTTCTGCTAAATGTCAAATGTGAATCTGTCAGAAGGAAGGATGAAACAGAACTGATAGAATAGACATCCTCACGGAAAATTACTATACATAAAATTTCCTTTTGAATTTCTATACATGTGTCTCTCTTTGGATTTGGGGTTTTTGGGGGGCGAGTGAGGCAGGAGAAAAGCAGTAATTTAGGATTTTATACCATTTCTGCAACCGTTTTGGTAGTAGAGTACAATATTTTAAGTAATTTCAAATAAAACATGGTACTTTCTAAATTTCTTAATGACCTAAAATGGTTCCAGTACACTGACTTTTCAGTAAAGAAAGTTGAAACAAGTCAGCTGTGTCAGTCAAATGACTCCTCCACATGAGAAGAGGCTAAATAGACTGCAGCTCTTCATCTGGAAAAAGATATGACTGAGGGGTTGTAGAATAACTGCTCTAAAATTTTAAACAGCCTGGAAAAGGTGAATAGGAAATGATTATTCACAATACAAGAACCAGACAGAGCCAAATGATGTTATCAGCCTGTAGTTTAAAAAAAAAAAAAACAAAAAAAAAACCACCAAAAAACCCACAAACTTTTCCACACAAAGTACATTAAAGTAGTAACTCACTTTCAAAGAACGAGTAGAAATCAAAAGATCTGCTTTCAAGACAGGAGGAGGCACATTCACAAAGGTTACCTCCACCTCTCGTGCAGCTCTTGGCTCCAGGAATTTTGAAATTGCAAAGCAGCAGGTGCTGAGAGTGCCCCTCTTCACGTGCCCACTGCCTGTGCCAACCATCCATGACAGGCCACTTTTACACAGAGCCTAGATGGGCCACTGCTCTGACTCAGAGCAGCAGATGCTAAATTTGTAATTAAGGTGTCTACCTCCCTTTGCAGCGATACCTGTGTGCTCGGCTGGGCAGGGGAGCAGGAAAGAGAGAGAGCACCTTCAGCTGAATTAGTTACAGGAGGGAAGAACAGACAGTAATTTTCACATGTGTATTTTTCTTCAGACCACGGGACAATCATAGAATTGTTTAGGTTGGAAAAGACCCTTAAGATCATTAAATCCAACCATTAACCCAGCACAGCCATGTCCTCTGCTAAACCATGTCCCTCAGTGCCACATCTACATGTGTACCTCCAGGGCTGGTGACTTCTCTACTTCCCTGGGCAGCCTGTTCCAATGCTTGACAACCCTTTTGGCAAATAGATTTTTCCTGATATCCAATTTAAGCCTCCCTTGATGCAAAATGAAGCCATTTCCTCCTATTTTGTCACTATTTACATCATACAATTGGCCTTGGCCGATTGATCCAGTCTGTCCAAGTCCCTCTCCAGAGCTTTCTGCCCTCCAGCAGATCAACACTCCCACACAACTTGGAGTCATCCGTGAACTGACCAAGGGTGCACTCAATAACTCTGTCCACATCATTGACAAAGATACATAAAACCAGGGCTGGCCACCAACTGGATGTAACTCCATTTACTTCCACTCTTTTAACTTAGCCATCCAAACAGATTTTGCCCAGCAAAGAGTCACCTGTTCAAGCCACAAGCAGCTAGCTTCTTCATGAGAATGTTGTGAGAAACTGTGTTGAAGGCTTTACTAAAGTCCAAGGTAGAGGACATCCACAGCCTTTTCCACATC
Organism: Empidonax traillii; assembly: GCF_003031625.1. Taxonomy (NCBI): domain Eukaryota; kingdom Metazoa; phylum Chordata; class Aves; order Passeriformes; family Tyrannidae; genus Empidonax; species Empidonax traillii. The sequence goes on along the minus strand of NW_020956308.1, from coordinate 85,698 downwards.
AACTAAGCCAGTCAACCTCTCATGGAAGGAGCTCAGATTGGTCAAGCAGGACTTACCTTTCCTAAGCCCATGTTGGCTTGGTCTAAATCCCCTGGTTGTCCTGTATTAGCTGTCTGTAAGGAAACTTGTCCTTCTGCTGCTTGAAATAAACTCATTATGAGGGTAAAAAGAGGATCACCCATTCCAAGCCTCTGTATCGGATTCCCTCTGTAACTACTCCCATGTGCAGGGGAAATAGATGAAGGATCCCCAGCCCCAGCTCAGCACTCAGCGCTGAGCCCGGGGAGCACACAGCACCGATCAACAGATGGCATCCCTCATTTGCATCTCGTCAAGATTCATGGCCATAATTTTCAATGATTAAACTATCAGAAAGATGTAACAAGCTCTTTAATTGGGAAAGAGGAAGGGGAAAAGAAATGATCACGCTTGGCCTCCGTGTTCTTGACAGCCTGAATGACATGCTTACATGATAGTTATTTAACAGGATCGTTACTTCCAGGATATGGCTGCTGTCGGCTGAAAGCCTGGGGCTGGATCCAAGAACACCCGATGAATACAGAGCACCACAGAGAGAAGACAGACTGCAGGCACAGCCCTGATGCAGCGTGACTCCAGCCCTGTGGCAGCCCAGGGCACTCCACAGCCACAGTCCACAGCCATCGTGCTTCTCCATACTTAGAAATTTTGCATATGTTCAGGATGATTTTGATGTGCCATTCCTGCCCCAGCTAAATCCAGGCCCTGGAACCAGTTGCTTGGCTGTGTAAGTGCCAGAGCCTGCTTAACACAGCCCAAGAAGGAGTCTCCAGCCAGAATCATAGCCATACTTTGTGTCAATGCCTGGTCACACCATTCATTCCCCCCCTGTTCTCTAGCACCTTTTCTTTGCAAGCAGTATTGACAAGTTCAGATGCTATACCCCAGTCCTCCTACTCCTCCAGACCTCCTGCATCCAGGCTGGTAACTCCCACAGGATCGGTCTTTCCTTCAAGGGTGGTGTGCTCTGGATGAGCCACTCTTGCTGCTCCAGGTCATGTTCAGGCCGTGGGGCACTGCAGTGCCCCAGCTGAGGTGTCCCCAGTGCTGAGCAGCGCTGAAGGGATGAGCACTTGCTCATCAAGTCTTGCAAGTGACACTGCTGTCCATAATTCCCAGCCTAACACACCAGCTCTTGCAAGGGCAGGTTTGAGTTTGTATCACATATGAGCATCAGATCCCACTGACCTGCTGTCTATCTAACCACTTGGTCTCAATGGTTTTCCCCTCTTTTTAAAACCAGGCTAAAGCTGATTGAGACATACCGGTCCTACACACCCCAGCTGTCAGTTCTCTGGTGCTTTGGTGCTTGCCAAAGTCAAACAGATAGACTGATGGTCAGGGATTTCACCCAGCCTGAACTGCCTGGGAGTAGTTTAAAGAGACAGTTTTTTAAAATTTTCTCTGTTCCTCTCCTTCTAGGCTAAAAGATACGTTTTGTCTGTGGTTTTAGTCACGTCAGCCATCTGCTTACCCTTGTGCATTTTATCAAGGGGAAAAGGACTGAAATTCTTACTCCCTAAGTAGTTTTTAATTTGATTAGCAACTAGCTGAAACACCTTAAAACAGAAGTGCTTTAGCATAAAGGACTCACAACACTCAGGGATGAAACTGTGTCTCTAAAGTGTATTTCTAATTCTACCCTTTATTCAAAGTACAGTCTTCATTTTGAGTTTTTCTCCTGTTTTTAAACATAAGGTTAAAGCAAAAGCAGAAATGTCATAAGAAAGCTCTGAAAGAAAGGGAAAGACTCTTAAATATATCAGTCATGGGGATATGTGAAGATGAGAAATATTAAATTTGAAGACTGAGGAGAATTTTTAATTACATGTATTTAAAAAGTTCACTGGTAAGGATTCCTGGAATTGGCAAAAAATGTAAAACAACATATAGTATATGATACATACATATAGGAAATTATGTGCACACAACACATACAAAATGGCTATTTTTATACATATTATACATCAGGTATTTTATATTTTATGTATGTGATATAACAGTTGATTCTAAAAATGGTATAAACCTGTTATTGTCACATTTTTCCAACTATCACAGTTGTTGTTCAGATGTCTATTCTCTACATCATCACCTTAGCAAAGCTCTCTCAGAAATTAAGCATAGTTACTCCAAAGTCTCCCAATGAATGCAGAAGGAAATCATAGGTATGGTAATTATCTTGTACTCAAGAGATATAACTTCAGTACTTCTAATTGATAGGCATTTAATTTTAAAAAAACTTCCCTCATTTCCATTTTGCCTTATTTTCCTCACTGCAAAATGCTCAGGACATATATTAACTATGCATAAAACAAATAACTGCATAGTAAATTATTTAACCTGTCATCCTAACTCACCTGACGTGGTAACAATGCTTAGATAATGTGCATGATGTTTTCTAAAAGTGTACTTCTGCTTTTCCCCAACTAACAACCATCTTGTATAGTGATACAAGCAAGTTTAGCTTAATAAGTCTTGTGCCATTCTTTAACCTGGTGGTAGGACATGTAATTGTCTCTCATTTTAATATAAACAAAGCATACAAAGAATAACGTGTAAAGAGAGTATGTTCATTAAAAGTTTATCCCTACAAAACAGTTACAAATGAGAGGAAAATTGCACTTTTTGCAAGACCAAGCCTCACGTAGTTCAGCTTCTTAAAGAAGGGATATTTGCTTTTATCAGGAAAGCATCTGAATCCCTAACAGCATATCTACCACTTCTGGAGATTCAGGTTTGTGTGCTTGGTCACCAGGACCACTTCATGTTTTCAGCTGCTGAAAGAAGCAGAGGCCACTAGAGCAGCTTTTTCCTCCTGATATTCTAATGCTGTCTTTGTCAGGAGAACTAAATGTTTATTGCAAAAGAGGATATAAACTGCCTGCCCTCCCTGACATTTATTGAACCAATACTCAACATTAAATTTCCTCTCTGGCATCCTAGAGTGAGATAAATAGGGATTAAAATGGCAGCAGAGCAGCAGAGGAACAGTGGATTTTTATTTATGCATTCATTCTCCTAGAGCTAAGAATAAAGACAGACCAGAAAACAACATTCACAATGAAAAGTTAACATTGCCATCAAACTACAGGATTTCTAAAAGAAAAGGGATAAATCAGTCTCCCTCCTAAAAGCTGAATCTCACTTTATAATCCCTGAGTTGCCTAGTACAGAGCTGCTAAATAAGAAAATTTTATACAGCAAATGAACATAAGCAACGAAGAGCTGGTGCTGGTAGCAGCATCTTCAGAGAAATATAAAGAACCAACTCAAAAGAAAAAATTATCTTTTCCATGTAGATTTCTTTTCTCCACAGAAAAACAAGTGGCCTCAGGAGTTTCTATAAGAGAAATACAGCCTAAATCTCTATGTTTCTAAGTCCCTTGACCATATTTCCCTTTTTGTTCCCATTCAATAATTAGATTACCCTCACCTTGAGAGTTGTATTGAACTCAGCTATTTCCAGAAAATTCAAAATGTTATATATACATATATAACATTTATATTTATATATATAATAAATATATATATTTATATTTATATATATATATATAAATTCAAACTGTGAGTATAAAATACTCACTAAAATGAGTTTAAAGAGTAAGGAGAATCAAGATTTGGAGGCAATATTCAATTAACAATAACCCATACTACACAATGGGGAAACATACATAACTAAAGCATTTGTTGAAATATATCACACATTCTGAGTCATTTACAGCAAGAAATGAACAACATAAAGGCTATTTCTCTATGATGAGTACCTGAATTCAAGATATGAATATTTTTAATATATCTGCCACACATACTGAAATGAAAGATTAACTCCCTAGTTTTGCATCCCTGGAAAATAAGAATTTTATTATTGTTTTTCATATACAACTTTGCTAAAAGATACTTCTCTTTCAGGTTCTGACACAAATGTGGGATGATAGGTATTGTCTCTAACACTCAGCATTCTGACTGTTAGAAAATATGTAGCTGCGGAAAAAAATGCATTTTAAGAGTTGCTGCTTTCCTAAGAATCTTCAGACTATCACCATAATTTGTCATTTTATAAAGTGTTTCTTAGCTTTAAATGTTCAGGGGAAAAAAAAAAATGGGAAGTTATGATCTTCTCAGCCTTCTCAGTCACCTACAAACTTGAGACTGCTCAAGGTTTTAGGCCAAGCCCATTCTGCTGCCTCCCACACTGCAGACCCCACTGCTCCCTCACTATTTCCCTCTTGCCAAGGTAGGGCCCAGCTGGCCTTACTCCCGGCACACACTGCAGGCACATTAACAGCTGAAGGCCAGTGACCAGTTGGCTCACTCTGCCTCAGCCAGCACCTCGAAATGGGCGCCTGTCATCACCCAAATCTGAATAACAGGCACGGAAGGAAGAGAACATATGTCTTCAGCTGTCCACACCTGAGAACTGGTCCAGGATGGTCCAAGTCAGTCGGTCTGAGTTAGATCTCTGGTATATGCTCAAAGATCATTCTGGGAAGTATCTGGGAGCAGAAAGGAGACGTGACTGGTGGTGCAGTAGTTCTGTGTGCTGTTTGGGCTTGCACCACGCAGGAGCTGGGAGAGCAGAAGGGTCAATATTCTGAACTTTTTAGCTGAAGATGTCAAAGCTGCCCAAGCAACTCAAACGCTTAGTTCTATCAAAATAAAAGAGATGTTGAAGTGTTGCAACCATCTTAAATCTCAGCCTTCAGCTCCACCATGTCTGAAGACAGTGAGTCTACAGAGGGCAACACTGCTCAGAAACATTTCCCTGGAGATTACTGAGATGAAGAGGAATTCCAATGGAATTAGTGTGTAGATGGGAATTATGTCAACAAAAAATGTTACAGATGTGAGAGGGAGTGGTGACACACCTCAATACGATTGTTTTCATTTTGTTTTCTTGTCTGTTCGGGTCACTATTGACCTGGGAGCAAATGAGGCCACAAAAGGAAAGGTCTCTTTTTCCCATGGATTTTAAAATCCAATCAGTGAAGGCCATCACACTCCCATTCTGACTTCTTGTCTCAGAGGTCCCATTACTGAGAGTATTCCACCTTTTCTTTGACTTCAACATAATTGTTTTTTAATTTGTAATTCTGTCATTTGCAGCCTAACATAGATCTGAAATCAAAACAGTGAGTTCACTCAAACATAAACATACTAATTCCACTGGATGATTCCACTTCCATCTTCATTGATTTAAAACATCATTGTTTAATTGAATTAAAATTGAAAGGAAATAAAAGTATGTATTTACATTGTTCTGGTTCAAGCTGCATTACCTTCCAGAATATGATTGGCCTAAAGTCAGATTTTCTAAAATTACTGAATATTTCCGAGTTGCTGATACACATTAAACTAATAGAGGTCCCTGCTTACTTCAGCTGGTGGCTGTGTAATATTTTTCCTTCAAATAATTTTAAAGAATTGCTGACACACACAATAATTCTGAGGCTCTGTACTCTTTTATAGATTATGCTTATTTAAAAAGTGTTTCATAACATCACAAGCATTATATAGGTTCTTTTCTATGGATCCTGCCTTCCCCAGTGAAGACCAATGGTCAATAATCAGCTCAGAACACTGCTTCTGTAAATTCTTTTTGACTGTAAAACATTCACCCAATACAGAGAAGTTACCAAGTGCTCTTTTCAGTGGAGGAAAGCTTTTAGATCTCAACCAGTGAATAATGGAAAACAGCAGAGGGCAAAAGTAATACTGCAGAGATTTTGTTACTATTATTACGGTATTGATAGTAATTTAAAGATAAAATCTAATTTTAAAACTCCAGTTCTAAGGGTAGCTCTAAGAGGCCTGTATATTAATAGCCATAAAGGGGCTGCTCTTGCTGCCGCAGCCTGGCGAGCAGCCACTGCCCTTCCCCGACCACAGCCCTGTGCTCTGGGACGAGGAGATGGTCACTGACTTGGAATCAGCATCCCTGCTGCAGAGGGTCTCCATTCCAGGTAGAGCAGCATTTCTACAGTTTCAAAACACCACCAGGTCAAGACCCAGTTCAGTACCTTGGTACAATGAGATATTTTTCAGGAGTTTCAGTACATTCTGAAACTAAACAGTATATTCTTTACCTAAAGTAAATCTTGTTAAAGCCAACAGAAAAGTCCATTCCATCGAAATTAATGAGTTTGTTATCACATGCTTTAAAATATTTGCAGACATAGCTCAAGCCAGATAATAATGTTTCTCTAGTGAAACTGAATCTTGACGAAAATTAAAGAAATAGCAATGTTTGTATAGATAAATGAGACTTGTTCAGATTTTGACACATCATATATTTTCAGTATGCTGTACTAATCGATGGCAGCTAATTAGTATGGAGAAAAGAGCCAAGTCTACCTAAGGAGAAACATTTCTCGTGCTACCATTTATTTCAAAAAAATCAGTTTGGGAAAAAAAAAAGGCTTTGAGGTTTATAAATGTTGAAATTGAATTGCAAAAGCACAGATATTATTTTCATTTCACATATGATGATGAGTGAAGCTATTAAATATGTTTTTGTCTAAATACAGAAAGATATCTAATGGGCATTTCAACCTATTACTTCTAACATAAGCAAACATTTTCTATTTTCCATAACCCATAATAAACAGAATCAACATACCTCTTCTATCTGACAATTGTTGTTACTTGTCCAAATGCCTATTTCGTAAATTATTTGCCAAAACACTTCTGTGGAAAAAAACAAATACCACAAACAAACCAAAACACTGTCCCTCAGCTAAAGACTAAGACTCTGAGTTAGTCTAAAAAAAATGGAAATATTTTCTGCATAATGAAAAGGAAAAACAAGCAAAACCTGTTTATTTCTGTGTTTGTCAATATTTTTCACCAGAAAATGTCCAGTAAGAATTAGTTTCATACGATATAAACTCCAAACAACTAGCCAACCAACCTTAGACAGTCTAAAATAAAAAAGCCACACGACTACAAATATGGGATCAAATCCAAAATTACAACATGAAAATAAAAGCTTTACATGCCTCTCTTAGTCAGCAGAGTTAATAGGAGTGGGTAATTCTCTTTTGAGATCAATTTCATATATTTATAATCTTCATAATGGAGTAATAAGAGAAGACATAGATTGAAAAAGAGACAACCTATTGAAAAATGTAGTGCATGCGACGGGAATATGACAGCTAGTGCTCAAAGAGAAAAGTGTGAGCAGATAGGGCAATCAGGCACATTTTCTGCAGTGTGTTAAAAATAGCCAGGTGGAACATGGCAGATTTTTAATATGTACTTTCTCATCTGATGCATGTTCCCTCAGCAGCCACTGCAAACCAACCTTCTCTAGATTTTTACAACAATGTTGATTTTCTCCAGGACTTTTCTGTTGTTAATAATCCCCACTCCCCCCAAAGAAACCCTAAACCAAAAGAAGGTTTACAGAATGAAGAGGCAGGCAATCACAAAACTGCATTATGATGCTCAGGCTCCCACTGAAAAGTCCAGGAAATTTACTGGCTATCAAAACTGTTTTTGCAGACTTCTCCTAGTCATTTAAAAGCCTCATAATATTACTCTGGAGTTCCTTTCAAGATTATCTTTAAAGTTTCCCTTATTTCTTTATAGCAGAACTTCTCTTTATTTACCTCTTGGTGTATAAATCCAACTTTGTTTGCATACATGTACTGCATCTATTACTGACTGCCATCCTACAGGCATCACTGTGCTGCACTTTAAAATTCAATCAAGGCAATCCATTTAGATACACACTTGTGTTGCATATAATTGGAATTAATCTGTGGGAAAAGGTACTTCCCATACACACACTGTGCAGTGAAACATCAGCCAAATATCTGCAGACATTACCTTCAAACACAAATTAGTTTCATGCATTTATTTTTAAGCCCTAATATTTCTGTGATATGAATCTTGATGTGAGTCAAATTTTTCTGCATGTGAGTTATTTTTGCAGATTTATAGTAGGAGCTATGTAAATATTGACCTCCTTAAAGTCTTTTCTAATAAATTCCTTTGACTTTAGCCTCCCTGTCATGTACGTCTTCAGCTTTCAGCTTGAGTTTATTTCTTTCCTAACCTATTATGAATTCCTGTAGCAAATAAAACTATGAAGAAAAAAAAAATCAACATTGGCCACAAGATTCACGTACATTTTGCTACAGATAGACCACGTACGCATTACTTTCCAAAATATTTGCATATTAATGAAATTTTCGATGATACAGTCTTACTCAAGGTGGTGGAATTTAAAAGGTATCCTACCTCTGTTAAGCCAAAATGATCAATTCCCACCACTGTTGTAACTGCACCAGCCATTTAATAGTTCGATAATTTTTAAAGTCTCCATCACAGAATGTACTTTCATTAAAATACGGGAAATTAAAAGAGTTTATTGGTGAAAGCTCTTGTATACCCCAGTGGGAAGCTGCTGATTTTTCACATTTGTTTATTCTGCAAAAATTAAATAGTGCTGAAATGACAAAGGTGACTTGGAGACCTAAACATACCTTTCAGTGCTGAGTTCTGACATCTAATAAACTGATGTTCATAAACCTCTGTCTCCAGAAAACTCAGGAAGTCTTCCTTAAATACAGAAGATGGGAATTAAAACCTCTAGAGAAACTTGCAGCTAAGGACCACATTTTTTCACGTTATTAGCCTTATTTTCTATTATGGATAAATTGTTTTGGCCTGTTTCCCAACTGTATAAGTACTACAGCAATTTAACACCACCAGCAGTAGAGATGTTCAAAGATAAAGAGACAGAGTTACTACTCAGTGATGAGAGAAGAGGTCAAACAAGATCACACAAATGCCTTGGGTGATGCCATCAGAAGAATGAGCAGACAGGCAAGAAATGTAGGGAAAGGTAACCAAAAAAGAAACACCAAAAAGAGAATGAGCACTAATTAATCCAGCAGGGTCTCAGGTCACCCAAAACAAAGAAAATATTATATTTTACTTTATTTTTGCTGTAGGAAAGAGAGGACGCAGTCTATGGGACTGGTGATGCAGTTGGTACCTACAGCACATTCCCAGCAAAGACTGGAGTATTACTCGAAGAAATTTCAAACAGCTTGCCTCACAAAGATCTTTTGAATGTCTTGATCCATGTTAATAGCTAATAGCAAACAGACACTATCCTCTCTTTAAGCAGTTGGTGATTACAGATGGCACATTTCAAACTGCTGCTTTCAGAAGTTGGGAACAGATGCAAAGTGCTGCCAGTGCAGTATCAGTTCTGCTGTCCAAATTTACAAATATTCAAATTTTTCTCAACAGGATGCTTGTTTTCAAAAGTTATTGATATCTGGCAGAGCATTACATAACCGATTAAATAAGTCTCAAAGTTTTCAGCTTCCACAAGTTTGATATCAACTCTATTATTCATCAATGTGCTTTAAGACGAATAGTGAAGACAATAAACTGAATAGAAATCTAAAAGGTATCTCTCTGCTTCGCTAATCTGATAGAGCCAAGTCATCTTAACTCCTGTGGAACTGCACAAGCATTATAACAAGATAAAAATCTCGCAATTTCCAAATCTCCTGCAGCAGAATGATTTCTGGACAAACGTTCTGCGTGTGATTGAGCTGACTGCAATATTTGAAACATTTATATCTGACAGTCTAACTTTCAAAGCCATCAATTATGCATTATAACTGTAAGATTTAGAGTCTCTGATGGTGAAAAGATCAATATGAAATTACAAATTGTCACTACTTTCATGAGCACACACACACACACCCCCTTACATGTAAACCACTGATCTGACAACAGGAGTGCAGTCCTTTCACAAATTATTTCCCATTAACCATGATGCTCACAAGGCACAATTAGTTCAGCAGAGTATTCAGGAAAAGAAATATTTTTAGACATGAATGCATGTAACGAATTACATTTTATAATTAGTCATTAACTGATGAGGTAATTCACGGTATTATGCAGTGACATTTGAGAACAATATTTTGCTTTGAGAGAATATTTTCCTGTGACAAGTAAACAAAACAGGCAATGTACAACACAATTCAGGACTTTGTTACTGTTAGCCCAGAATCACTGAGGACAAAACTTGTGAAGCAGATAAAGAATGAAAATTTCTGCAGGATATTAAGGAGAGATTTGGGCACACAAAGGTAGATAAGTGGTAGCAACAGCTCATGGCGATTCGTACAAAGCATAGACATTATAGGAACTAACAGTTCAGTTACTAAAACACTGAGTTGCTTTTCCAGCATTGAAAATTATCAGCATAAAGGTTCTTTGGAAACTTTTGACCAAACTCTGGGTCTTGGGAATTTTTGTTCAGTTAAATTACTGATCTTTTACAGAGAACTTCAAGTCCTCATTTAAATTCTATTAGCTAGTAAAAAGTGACAGTTTTCCAAAGCATGCATGGAAACGAGAAAACCACCTTGACTTCACAGGTTATTCCTAGTTACATCCTCTTTGGGAAGTCTTAACAAGGACAGGTTAACATGCCAAAGCGAGCTTCCTTCAAAATCTCTGTAGGTTTGGAAAACCATTCCCAAGTATTCAATTCAATCCTACTTCACTGCACAACCACAGAAGAAAAACATTGTTTCCCAGACCACTTTCACATGCAATTTCCATGATCTTAAGCAGGAAATCTCCCAGCATCATGGGAGGAATGCAAATCCAGACTTCAGCCCCAATTTAATTTCTAATCCAACGCATAAAATATGTCTGATTCTGATAACATCTGCTTTTCCAGTATGAAGGTGAATGTTGCAGAGTAACCTGTTGATAATTTAGCCACACTCCATTAGTTTCTGATTCAACCAGCACCTCCACCCATTGAAATTCCATTGACCCTCAATTGAGAAGCACTTTCAGGTTGCAAGTTTACTGTTATCCAACTATTACCAGAATAACATTAGCTCAGGCTTTAACACTATTTCTGGATTTGTAGTATCAGAACTTGATCCCATATCTTAATCAGATAAAACCAAATGCAGCAAATTAAAGTTCTGCACAAGGAAAGTCTGTAGGGATCAAAAGAAAATATAAGTAGAGCAAATAGTCAAATGAGTCCTTTTTTTGTAATTTGTAACTTAAGGCAAAATTCCATGGCTTTTGTACTAAAATAGCACCAGCACAAAAATGTTCTAAATTAGGATTTCATTAAAGTGACCTTAAAGACTAATCAGAACATCTTTCAGGATGCTCATTTTAAAAGTTTATAAAGACAAATTATGTTTATATTACACATCCAGTTTGCCTTAAATGCCTTAGTACCATTTAGATTTCAAATTAGTTTAAGGAAACTTCACAACTTCTGCAACCATTTCCTAAAATTTTTGTGTAAATTTAGCAACAAGCCTATCAAATTGCTGCAGATGGCAATGACTTTCGAACATTGCTGCAGTGGCTCTTAAGAGAGCTGAAACTGTAAGTTTCTGAACAATCCTAATTTCTTCTTTTTTTCAAACAAACAAAAAACCAACTTAGCACCACAGAAATAATTTGAATAATATTTAATAGTAATTTTTTTTTAAAAAAGGGTTTTTTAAATCAGTGGCTTGGATCTTAAGTTTCTCTGCAGATAAAACAAATATAGAAAATTCTGAAGGCAAAAAATTGGTAGGGAATGTCACCTATTTAATGGTATAACTTTGAATATTAAGGGAAATATGACTACAAAAAATCTGTAGTTCATTAAGAATGAGTCATTCCAGCTATCAAAAATTAACAAGTTTTCCTACTTGGACATAAAGAAAGACTTCAAGAAAGAGAACTGCAACAGGCAGTTTAAGACTACTGTAAAAAAAGCAAAAAACTCCAAACAACTAAACAAAAAAAACCCACAATAAAACCCAGAAGTCTATCAGTACTACAGGATTGTTTCAAGGATATCTTTCACCAATCTTTCTTTAATGCACCATCACATGTTGCAAATGGAGTAGGCTACCATTACCCAAACTATTTCTTTCAAGTTAGCTATCAAGGGAGAACAAGAAAAGCAAGTTACATATTCAGTGTTTAAATGGGTCAATTTTTAGATAGTGTTGATAGCACATGAAGTCTGAAGTTTATACCACAGGTGTGATTTGTCTCACTATCCCAAAATCATTGAATTTCAAGATTGAAAAGCTCAATTTTCCTATTTCATCTAGTGCTCTGCAGTGTACAACTTTCACTCTACAGACCATTTTCTACTGCTTTGTCAATTCCAGTTATAAAAGTCTCAAATGAATGGGTTTCTAATATTTCCCGAAGATGACTCTTTCACAATCTCATATATCTCTGCCATAAAGGGTTTTTTTGCCATACAGTTCAATTTCTCCCTTGCTTGTATTCGTCCCATGGGAATTGTTCTCTGACCTCAACATAGATCTGCACGTGCTTACTTTAAACATTACTTTAAGATCCTGGCACAAAACACCTTCATCTATGCAACAAAATGAGGTAATGGAACAGAGCTAGCTGGGGGGGTGGAAAAAAAGATATTGCATTATTAAAGAGCAATTCACCAGCACAGATAAAGTTCAAGTATATAAAGAGAAAAATGCTGCAGTATTTAGGCTTGTAGAGCAAAATCCATTTTTTACATCTAACGACAGTAATGAATTTACTTAATTCCACCAGTACAAGGGAATTCATATAAAACACCAGGAAAAATAATTTTACCTCTGCTTCAGTTTGCTTTGTAAAAGAGAAACAATGCTTCCTTAACTGGAGATTATTATCTGCTTAGAGGCACTGGCTATCCATGAGGATAAAAATTACACAAAGAAATGGTATAATATCTGCACTTTTTCGAGCAGTTGCACAGAATAATCTTATTTACATGTAATTTATAAATACATATAAAATACTGGACTGCAATTTTGCAAGTTCTGTTCCGCACTTATGCACAGATAAATAGTGTTCACACAAAACCATTAGCTATTTGATTATTCATTTATTCATTTTTATAACAAAACTGGTTTAGTTTTTCACTTTATATTTTTTAATTCATTTCAGCAGGACTTACTGAATAATTTGATTACAGCAAAGAGAGTGTTGCCATTTAATCAATATTGAAAGCTGAGCAGCAGATGTGAATGAAGAAAAGAAGACATTAGAGGAAGCTGTGATGGTAAAAATACACAACTGCGTTTCAGACTTTCATAAACACGTCACATGAAAGGAATCTGTAAGACACTGAAATTGCATTTGCTCATGTGTTTAGATTCAACAGGCTGTTTAATTAACATTTTTAATATAGTTTTAGATATGGATAATCATAAACAAGTTATTGTAAAAAACTCTACTGTCTTTACACAAGCTTCTCTCAGGGTATTCGGAACGTAATTTCCTGTTTCTGGAAAAACAGTGTAAATATTTGTCTGAAAACAAATTAGCCACAAATGTTCCAAAATTTGGACTGAATATTAGAGCTAAGAGTAATTCTCTGGGTGTACGATCAGCCATCCTTCAGATAACATACAGTCCCATTAACTTAGATTTTGAATCCAAATCTTTCAACTTCAGAACAAGTGATTGACTGCAGCTATTTATTATCAGCATCAGCTTAGCTTTGTGAAATACACAGGGACATTTTCTATCGGAACAGAAACACACAAAGCTGGTTTATCAACTAAATAATTTCCTGGGTGCAGATAAACACACTGACATGTAGAGAGCTCTGGAAAATGGCTCACTGCCATCACTGCACCTCGGCACATTAAAGTCAGCAAATCTAAATTAACTTGAGGATGTTTTACTATACAAACACACGGGAATAAGCGAAGTGGAAGGTTCATATTCAGCGAGCTGAGCACAGATCATAAAAACACAAGCCTGAAATCAGTTATGCTGCATTATTGTGATTAATGATTTTGGCCCTTTGCTACAGTATTGCAGCAGCCCTGAGAAACGATGCAATTACTTCTTCTGAAGAAGGAAGTTAAAAAGACTTGCTACTAAAGGGTAGTGCACACAGTCTGGTGCTTAATTAAGACTCTCAGTGAATGGTTTCATTACATTTCTAAACACCATTCTTAGTCTCACTAATTTTTCAATACTTCCATTGTTACAGAGTAAATTGCAATTAACAAATTGACTAACCCACATTAATTAAAAATTATTGTCATTTAAAGTCTTTTAACCACCTCGAACCAACACTCTCAAAAACCCAAAACTTAACAACTTTATGAAAATCAGGTAGAAAAGGCTCTGTAGGTTTCTTAATTCTCGCTTTGACAGTGACAACAGGTTTTTCTACTCTTCCTGGCATGACTTCAATAATTTATTTTTCAGCCTAATATTATTAACTTTTTATTTTATAGTCTGCTATCTCTCACTCTTTAAAGGCTTACACTACTACCTTTCCCTCTATCTACCAAATACAAATGTTGTGGCTAAGTCTCAGGGCAAAAAACTCTAAATTGCATTTCAAATTCAACAGTATATGTAAGTGAACACAAGTAATTCTACAAGCTCAGTGTGGTAAGGAAAAGGGATGTCTTTTACACTAATACAGAATCATTTAAAATACAAAATATTTACTTATTTCATAACCACTTGTGAAATAAATAAATAAAACAGCAAAAGGTTATTTTAAAGATCAAAGTTTTAAGCAACCATGTCAAAGAAAACCCCCAAAACTCAGATGAAAACCTCTAATTTTGCTGAGTTCCTCAAAGTTAATCATAGCATTAGGCTAGTTGTTGAAAAGTAATTTTTGTCAGAAAAAACCTATGTCTTAAAGCTTATTACACTATGGGCAAAATTTATGCTGAATATCTTTTTGCTTAGTTGCTTATAGATAAAATTTGGTTTACAAGTTTGCAGAAAAACCATTCAGTCACTTACAATCATCAAAGCATGGAAAATTTGGGGTTTATTTCAGGTGACAAAAGAATAGAGAAGAGAAGAAGAAACTAATTTTCTTCCATTCTCTTCTTGTCAGAATTATTTATCACTAATTTAACAGTAATTGTAGAGAAGAAAAAAAAAAAAAAAAAAAGAGAGAATGCACCAAAAACTCAAACCCAGCAGTTCCCAAAAGATTACAGGATGATGAACAAGCCAGGTTCAAAGCCACCAATAATGAAAAGAGCACATAATTAAGTGCACAGCCTAGTTGATCTCAGTTCTGTTATATTGCACAAGTGTGATGGAACAGACAAAGCTTTGGGGTATTTGGTGGCAGATCACAGGTTTTATCTTCCCTCTGACACTGTGCTGAAGTTGCACATCAGATCTGTTGAGAGTTCACCAAGAGCTAGTCAAAGACAGGTAGCTGTTCTCCTGCAGGTAGCACAATGAACTGTACATTGATGTTTACAAGTGGAATACAATTCATCCCCATCAAACTCCAAAATGACTTGTTCCATTATATAAACGATGATTAAGTTGATTTGATTTACTCTTGTTCAGTCAAGCCTGTCAAATATCCTCGAAACCCTCTCCAAATGTTACCTAACTGTGTGGTATTATTCAAACTATGTATGTAATACTTGAACTCTGATTAGTGAAATTCAATCTAAACAATAAAAGTTAATTTCATTTCTCGAGTTCAGATTCTTCTAGAATTGGAGCAGTAATGTAGATTTATCTTCAGCAATCATTTCAACTGACAACATTTTATAACTGACAGAATATTTTGAAAAGATAGTTAAAAAAATTCTAGAAGCATGAAATTGTGAAATTTTTTTAAACAAAACTTAAGACTAAAAAGTATTAACTCACAGAGGAAAACATTCACATTTAGTTGTGATGGGTTATATAAGTAAGTGTAAGATGCTACTGTAATGAAATGTTCCAACTTGAATGATTAGTTAAAAATTATTAGGTTCCCTTGCCCACACTTTCTCATATAATTCAGACTGTCCATCTAAAAATTTCAGGAAGAGATGTTTTTCGTATTGTACTTCATGATAATATTTTAAGTTCATGAGAAAAAAATAATATTTATGCAATGGCACTCTGATGTTCTGATAGTTTTCTAAAAAGCTGAAGTTTGCCCCACTTTGAAACTGAACTTTACCTTGGACTGTCTCACACAGCAGGTTCTTTTGGCAGGTGGAGAAGCACGGCCTGGATGAACAGGCAGTGTTATAGGTTGGAAAACTGCTGAACCAACAGGTTCTGAAAGGCAGTGACTGACAGTACAGCACTGGTTGCTGACTCTGGCTTGCAGTGGGCAAAGATCCTGGAGGCTGGTGACAGGACTCTGGTTTCACTGTCTTCCTCATCAACCTGGATGATGACACAGCAGCACCCTCAGCTCTGGCCAGGGACTGCTAGGTAAGGACAGCCATTAGAAGAAACTATTAAAATAAGGAACCCTCGTATTAGGCAAAAATTGACTGAATTGATCTTTTGTAGATGAAAATCATTTGGATCATTTGGAAGTTTGTGTGATGTGTTTTAATTCTGAATGACGAGTCTAATACTAAGAATACTACCTTGCAGATAAGGAATCAAGGGAAAGTCTATGCTGCACAATGGACATCAAGCTAACAAAGATGGAAACTCCAGCTCTGTAACATAGAATAATCCCACCTGGAGAGTGCTGTTGCAATGCTACTTGAAGTCACCTATAGTCCTTTGCACCCTACAGTAAGCACACAACAAGGCTTGCTCACAGGTCGAGGTGGACAGACTAGATTATATGGTCAAAATTCCTTAAATGCACTACAGAAATTAAATTTCCTAGAAATGTAAGTATGTCAGCAGCAGAGACTGGGCCCAGTCTGGGTTTGGATTTAACCTGAAAATAAAGCAGTAGACCTGGCTGCACCCAAGTGATCCAAACCCAAATCCACTCTATCCACTCATCCCAAAAATTTCTCAGCCTGTGATATTCAAAGGCCATGCTCACTTTCTGGGATGTGGATATTCCCATTAGAAACACACTTGTCTATCATAGCCCAAGAAGGTAACATAAGGTCTCATGGTCTTAACTAATTTGGTTTATTCTGTATGTACCAGGATTCTTTTACCAAAAGAAATTTTCTTAAATTACATGGGATTTTATCTGTCAGCACCATAACTGTTTTCAGTTACTCTGGGCTATGTCTGCCGATGCCTTTCAAGAACCAGATTGAAACAGTGGTGAACATATCATTCAGTTTCAATTATTACTACAAAATAATCCATGGAATTTTGTTTTTCACAGTTTGACTTCACTGTAAAAAAAATATAGACCTTTTAGCCTACACACAGTAATTGCCATTACTCCAGGATAATTCTATAAACACGGATTGCCTCTGCAGCCATAACACTGCTTTTGCACCCATCCCTGACTTCAAGCATACAATTAAAACTAAATCTCATTTTTTGTTAACATTACATGCTGTTGATTTATCTGACCAGTGCTTCTCTGTCAAAGCTCTGAGGAGCTAATGAGCCTTGGAGAACATCTTAGCTTAGGTTGTTTACAAATTCCATGAAGTGAGATAAAGGAAAGGAAGAGTGCATGTGTGCTGAGCCTTCCAAAGTCCTGATAAGGCGTTAATAAACCTTGGCAAATTCTGATTATGTCTGTCTCATTATGTATTTTGTTAAATTTCCTACAGATAGCAACGATGGTAAATTAAACGCCAGAAGTGCGATGTTTGAGTCTGCTCACCTGAGTGAGCAATGATAAGTAATAAAAGGCAACAGACACAATCTCCCTACTTTTTCCAGAGCTCACTGGACCAAAACCAATTTGTAGTTGTTTAACTTCTCTATTTTATTTCTACCAAGTACATGTCACTTTTTAGGAGGCAAAAGTGCACAAAATAGAGTATTTTATTATCTAAATTCTTCAAGCACTTTACCTGAAAGCCCAAGTGCCACCTCTAATCATAAAACAGCATACACTAAGCAAATTCTTTTGCCAAAATCTCTTACATTCTTTATTATTATATCGTATTAGGAAACTGCTGACTCAACAGCAGCTATTTTGCTGTAGAATGGATAAATTCTTAAGTAGGCACAGATGTGTCACACAGAAAATATTAGCAAAATACTTTACGATTATGATATAGGTGCAAAGACAGAAGCAAATGCATTCTTATTAAATAGTCTTGTTTTTACTAGGGAACGTGAGCTGTGTAAAACATCGAGGTACCTGCCTTTACACAGAGCTTTTCATAAGCAGGACAGGCCATATGATTGCTTCTGGCATTTTATTCTGCTGTTAGTTTGGCTGTGTGACCCTGGGAAATCAGCCTGTGTTCTCTGCACCACTGCAACAACACTAGGGAACAGAGATGGGAACTGTTAAACAACTCTAGATCTACAGATTAAAAAGTCCTACATACACACATAAAAAAAAAAAAAAAAAAAAAGAAACAGTATTTTTAGCTCTTTCTGCACATGAGCAGAATACTGGTTGACAGCAGTGTGGCAGAGCCAGGAGAAGTGGATCTTCACTGATGAGTGAGAAGTGGCACTGCGGTGACTGACAGAGGTATGTGGGACATGGCAAAACTGTTAGAGAAGTTAACACAATGTATTATGCAAAACAAATGCAATGGTTTGTAAAAACAGCAAGGAAGAAAACAGGGATAAATCAACTTAATCATACTTGGCAAGGTTCTCATCAAAAAGAAAGTAAGGATGCACCTAAACAGGCAGGAGAGGAAATACAAGAAAAAAAAAAGACTATTTCTCCAATGTTATACAACGGTTAACTAAGAAAAACAGAGCCTAGACCTTATGAACTTAGAACTAGAGCCTACCAGTCTGGCATCTTTTTTTGCCCAAATGCTCATTAGCTTTCACAAAATCAGAAGATACGAATATACACATAAAAGAGATTTTCTGTCTAGGTAGTAAAAAGTGTTTTATGAACCATCAAGAACAAACTCATAGGGAAAAAAAGTCACATTTTAGCGTAATTGGTCTCAAAAAAATCCTCAAAATCCTCACTGGCTGCTTTTGCTTTCTTCCCCAGCAATTCAGACATTTTCTAGAGAGGCAGGGGTGAAAAAAGGCCTTCAGGTTTGTCCAGTTACTGCTGTTTCTATTTTAGCACCTCCAACATTTACTGGTAATACTAAAGTTTAATTAAAACATGAGCTTTAATGAATGTTTAGGGGAATGTAATACTTAAATAGTGTCATTCAAGGACAACTTTGTTTTCCAAGGTAGCAATCGATCTTACTCCAATCGAAATAAAATCAATAAAGTGGAACTCAGCAAATCAGACACAGGATTAATAAATGCAACAGTAGCCATCCCGTGTTACCCATGAAAAAGAGTTAGCAATTGTCAACTACGTGAATGAATCTGAAAAACATCCCTTTTTATGCCATGCCTGTATAGAAAATCATTGCTTGTTACTCTTTTGGAACATATGGAGCACATTCACTTATCCTTCATTCCAAAGAGTGCAAGAACAGAAACACAAATGATGTATAACACAGTCTCCCCACACTTTTCTCTCTTCTTGATTTGCAATGATAATTTTCTGCAGGAGGAGACAGAAACTTGCCAAATTTATATGTTTCTTGGGGAGATGTCTGGGGGGCTGTGAGCACTTTTTTTCTTTTTATCATTTCAGCAAACAGCTGTTGTCTCCCAGGTCAGTCATTGGGCTTCTCCATTCTGGTACTATTTTGTAGTCACTCCTGCCTCTGCAGATGATGCGATGGCTGCAGAATGTGGCAGAGGAATGTGAACTGAATCCTAAGCAGGACATGGCTGTTGCTAAAGCTTATGAGCAATGTGTGTTATGGGTGCTGAGTGGAATTTAATTAGCACAAATGCACCTTTGTCTTCCAGCTGCCCAGCAGACCACATACTCCACCTTTTTTTTTTTTTTTTTAATGAGGCACTGATTTTTAATTGTATTATTACTGTAGGAATATTGGGGCTTCAATAGCATTGAAGCTTCATAGCATTGGCTTTCTATTCAGCACACTTTCCTACACAACTTTATTCATCATGTTCTAGTTAGGTCTCTGACATTTCTTGCAGAAGCTTTTTTATTAAGGACTTATAAGAACAACAAAAATCTGCTCTGGACAGAAATTCAGCATATAAAGGTTCAGTGAGGGAACACTCACACCACTTGAAGTGAATTTAGTGTTTGTAGAGGTAGTGTAAATGAAAGAACCCTCAATACCATCGGTAATTTTATAGTTCCAGTAATAACACCAATACAAAATATCTGCTCTCACTTTTCCCTCTCCTCCTTCCCTTTTTACTTCCCTCTCAGTATTATTCCACAATGATAAAGCACAGCTTTTTCTCAGAGTGGAAAACAATTCAAGACAACTGACAATTCATCACTCGGGCTTTCTGCTGGACCTGTCGAGGGAGGATGTTTCTCCATCCTCAAGGGATTCAGCCACAAGGAGCAAAGGGAGGTGCACCAGTTGGTTTGGTATCAGTTGAGTGAAGTCTCTCAGAGGTAAATTGTTTAAGTCTCAGGAGAGCTAGGCTATAGTAGGAATATCCTACTCCAAGGACTCTACTCCATTATATTTTATTAAAAATCAATTCCCATGTCTATACACTTAACTTTATCAAAAAATCTCCTATAAAACCAATTTCCTTCCTCTACAGAAAGATAAAAAGGCATTTATTTCCAACTCGATGTCACCTGGTCAGCAGTACTTGCAAGTATGCACATTAGAAGCGGTAAAGTGAAAAAAAACAACAATGTGGCTTGAAAAGCCTGACAGCTGCCTTGACACTGTGGAGAGCAAGTGCACTCAGGGCCTGCCCCCTTCCAAACATAAACAACAACTCAGCTCCCTAAAGATTCTTCCCAAGAGTGATTTTTTCCTTCTTTTTTTTTTTTTTTAATTCAAAGGACATTTTTCTGCAACCAGTCATTAAGGAAGACACTAAAAGGGTTTGTTCCCATAGCTCTGATTTTAAGAGTAAGAGAGAGCCTTCTAGTTGCACGGGACCAAAGTGACTGTAAAGAAAAATGGTTCTTAAAGGCTCAATCAGGACCCTGAACAAGTTCATGGATTCCTCGTGTCCTGTTTTCTCATTAACCATTCTTACTGCCTACACGGTGTAGCTCCTCTTTACATCCTCCCACAATCCTTTCTTCTCAAGTCTTTTATCTTAAAAAAAAAGCCCCAAACCTGAAAACACAAGAGCACTAAAAACCCCACACCCTGACAGTTATATAGTACCAGAAGCCAGAGATTTCTGTGCCATGAATTGCATGCAGGCCATTATAACCCACTTTCGCTGTTGTGCCAAAGATTTGGTTGATCAGCTTGTCCAGTTTGAAGAAAAGGAGAAACTTCAGGTGTAGAAAGGCGGCATTCAGAAAATATTTGGTATGTGCACAACCGGGCATGCAGTTCCCAGGAGGGGACTCAGCATTTCCAACAAATTTTTGAGAATGCATGGGAAACGTTTACTTAGATTTGAAAGATTAATTTGATTCTTCTTTCTGAAGTCAAAGTCAGGGCTTTGTAATTTGCCAAGTGCAAATTGGTGCACCTTGTAGCAGGTCTGATACAATACAGACAGTTTGTGCTGAGTGTTTGGTGCAAGTTAGACCTAACCTAAAACTTCCAAGCCAGATTTCATGCTGTACTGCGAGGAAAGGTTTCTGTGAATGGAGATGTGAGCCTCTCTTTTCGTTTTCCTGGCTGTTTTACTCACACGAAGATTCTAACAGGGTGGTGAGGAAAAATATTACTTTGTCAGACCTCTATTACTTGTTCAGGCAGAACATAAAAACTTGCTATATTTTAAGCAGGAGAATATTATTTTTTTTAATTAAATCATAAAAATAAGAAAGAGAAATATTTCAGGTGGATACAAAGATATATCCATAGAATAGATACATAGAATATTCTTCTTAGCATAGAGTAACTTAATATGCTATACCAACATGTCCACTTGGATCAGCATTGCCCCCCCCCTTGTTCAGCAGACTGATTATCTTTTACCTCATTTGTGATGACTTCAGAATTACATGAAACCAAACTGAAAACAATTTGCTTAAAATCTAGTTTCAAAATCATACTTAGGACTGAAGGATACGTTTTGTTTAATATATATATTTTTTAATGTCCTTACACAAAATATGTTCTAAATTTTCATCTTTTACATATTACTAGAAAAAAAAACCTTTTTTTTTTCATTTATTCAGCTCCAATTAATGGCATTTCATAATAATTACATAAGCTTAATATATTTAGCCACACATCACCCAGAAGAAATGTGAGGAATAACTGATTTTAGAAGTCTTAGAGCATGAATATTATTAATTGTTCACTTAAAGAATATTATTAGTGGTTCCTTTTTAAAGAGTCAAGTACTGCTTCATAGGGAAAATCTCCACTTTCCATTTTAATGGAAAATATTAAATAAACTAAGAATACCATAATTTTTATGATTAAATGAAAAGTAAAGAATTACAACCATTTGGGTTCTCATAATTTATTGCATTAGTTTAATCTATTATATCCATTGCAATGCATGAAAAATAGTGAGTTTGAAAAATTAAGCATTTGTGTTGTTTTGCATCACAACTTTATTATCCTCTCTTAGCCCTAAAAGAAGATAACCGGGATCAGACAACAGATTATATATAAACAGAAGTAAACAAAAAATGGGTATAAATCAGATTATTAGGATGCAAATCAAGGGAGTGATTCATAGAATAAACCCTGGAAATAAAAAACTATTTTATGCCTCCAGGGCATTCTATTTATTTTCATTATATTTTAAGGAATATTTTATAAAGAAATAGTTTGATACAAATCTGTCAGCAAAATTACTGTAGGGACAGCAGGTCACGTCCTGCATCACTCAGTTTTCACTATAAAGCTAAAACTCTTCATTTCTTTTGCTACAGCATCTCAGATCAGAAACAGTGGAACCACCAGGTGGGATTATTATGGACTGCCCATGCTCACAAACCCAGAGACCAGCATCTTACCTGCTATCAGATTATTCCTTCCTTTTCCTGCCACCAACTGGTGAGCACCTCATCCTTCTAAGCCTCTGGTGTGCTCTAACACAACCCTATCATGTCTGCTTGTGAACCAGCACCCACACTTCACTGTTCCCTCTGCTCTTTGGCTATTGCTACAAGAGCACCCGACTACCAAACAGTTGCCTCCAGATGATTTTTTGGGATCAATATATTCCACAGGAATATGGCAAAACTTGAGACAGAAAATTCTTCAATTATGCCATAAAAAAACCCAGAAACCACCACCTGTCAAAGGAGGTACAAGAACAAAGAAAATGAAGACTTCAAAGCCAGAGAGGGCCATGAACATCTACATATTGCATCATATAATGCAATTCAGTTTCCTTCCCAGTCCCTTTCTGCCAACCTGCAAACCCCAGTACAATAGTAGCTACTACAGCAACTACCCAGCCTAAACTCTGCCCCTTGTTGCAGTCTGCAGCTCCCCTTGCCAGTCATGCCAACCCTTCAAAGCTACCAGCAGCTGGAAATGCGCTGAGAAAGTTGGTAAAACCTTGGCTTCTGCTTCTATGTCCAGAAATCATGCAAATAGATACTATTAGCACAGCTCTCTGCTCATGAAAAAGTCAAAATAACTTGTGCTCTTAGGCCTTAATGACACTGGGACATATTCTGACCCTTTGCCAAAGAGGGATTCTTCATTTATCGTTGTAAGCTACAAAAAAACCCCATGCTTACAAGACTCACAGGTAAAGGCAACAAACCCTTTCCTTGCATCCTGTGACAGATACCCACCAGACCGTGAGGAACAGTGGTGGCTGCAGCGTGGACTGAAGCACGCACAGTTTCCCAAGGGTCTGAAAACATATCAGAGAAAGCTCTGAGGTCTACAGGAGAAGAATGAGATGACATTAAAACCAGGAAGGGAGAAGAATCACTGCTCAGCAGCATCTTTAGAGCATGTCTTTACACAGAGAAAGGTGCCACTCAAGACAACCAAGGAAGACCAAGACTTTGCTTGGGAGCAGTAAGTACATGCAGCTCCTGACACTTGAACTAGAAACACATTGGCATCTTGTGTCTTCTAGGTCAAAACAGGCAGCAGTGCCTGTCCTCCAAAAGGGAAAACACTGTGTAGGTGGGAGTAGCAGATGCCTATAGGAGAAAGGCTGGATGCTGTGATAAAAGGGTAGAAAGCACCATCTGATGTGGCATTGTGAGCAGCTCTCTCTCATTCTTCTCCTGAAGGGTCCAACCCACAGCAGATGCCATCAGTATAATATTGTTACGCATTTCATGCTTTAGAACGTACACTTTAACATATCTGAAGTTCTTCGTTTTTCTTTAAAAAAAGCAAACCCATACTTCCTGATCAACTACTAGAGACAAAATAATGAAGTGCCCAAACTTGCACTGCTGAATACTTTCTTGAGAGAATTTTTTGGTTGTTAGAGCTCAAGAAAGAAGAGTAAAATCAATTTAAACACAGGCTAATAATAGGACTGGAGAAGGAAATACAAATGATGGGGGAAACCACTGTTAGAAAACAGTAATCATAAAGTAACGAATCGGGAACATTTTGGAATCACAACTATTTTCTATACATTTGTTAACACATTTCCAAGAATACCATTTTACAAAATATCTGGGAATAGAAGCAGTCTTCTAGTTTTAGAGATTTCCTCCCTTCCCCTCACCCCAAGAGTGCCTATTTTGTGAGATCTTCTGAAACACAGGAATACCTACATCATGTCCCAAAATTCAGCAGAAAACTTCCAAGTCTTTTTTTTTTTTTTAATCTGCCTTTTTTCTGTGCAACTAAAAACCAATATTGTGAGTGAAAACTGACAGTACTGGGGGTTTTTGATAATACATACCACTCTAGGCTCTAGAGAACAAAAACTCACTTTATTGTCTAACAGAGCAAACACATAAAAAGAAGTACATAAGAAGTAAGTTTTCAATGGCTTTGTAGGGGAGCAAAGTAATGAAGAAAAAAAGATTGTTAATGCTGAAAAAAAATTGGCAATGCCCATTTCGAGCATTGCTCCCATTAGAAGCTGAAGGTCGTTAGCAAGAGCTGACCAGAACACCTTAAGTGTAGTTTGAGTGCACTCCTGATGTTCTTCATTGAGACAAGCTCCAAGTCTTTGACTGCTGAGCTGAGTAAAACAGAAGGATTTTTAAGCTCTGTATTATTTGTGCTTGTAATTAAGTGGAAAAGACTTCCAAAAAGACAGAACTTCTCAGTTGCCCATGAAGTTCATCGGTGACAGGCAAAGAGTCAGAGAAGGGGAATTGGGAATGAACAATCCCAAGGCTTAATATGCAGGGGAAAATCACTTACATAGTTAGCACCCACAAGGAGGTGATGTCACATATTTAGGCAACACCCTGACTAAAAGTAGTGTTCTGAAACCAAGCGTTTTATCTGGTGCTTCTGGGTTTAGCACCTACACTGCTGAGCTCGTGGATCTCACATTGCACGGTGCATGACACAAAAAGCTGGCACGTACACCTGCAAGATAAATGCTGACAGGTGCTGCTTTGCTATACCACTTCCCTGCATAATAGATTTTCTCATATCTTCGCATAAATAGCAAATTTGAAAGTTTAGCTCTGCTTTAAATCAGGAGATTATTAAGCAGGTTTCGTCCTCCTCTCAGTTCCCATCCAACACTATTGTGATGCAGCAGAACAAAGCAGAATTGTAGATGAGCTTTACTTTTGCAGAGAACACAAGAAAATCATTGAGAATTGAATTTTCTCATTGTATTTGAAGTTCAGATTATAAAATAACTTTTGCTGTCTCAGGCACAGGTAGCAAGTTTATAAATACATCAGAAAGAGGATAAAAAGGAGGGTCAGTATGATACGGCGACTGAATTACAAGCTCACTGAAAAGGCCAGTTGCATGGTTCACTGCACAAGGTGCTCAGTAATTAGATAGCAAGTGTTTGAGGCCAAACAGAGAGATGAAAAAAACACAGCTACCTCACCCACCTACAGCTTTATTGGAGAGATCATTTAACACTGACCTTCCGGGCCAGTCTCTGCTGTGCTGCCCTGTGACAGGTGTACACAGTTTACAAAGAGGCACAAGAACAAGGGATCTTCTAGAGACAGAGTTAAGCAAGCCACCAGCAGCCAAATGCACAAGGTGAACCCTGCAGGACAGAGCAATAACCAGAGAATATGAAGGGAGGCATGAAGCGAGACAACAAAGAAACAGGAAGCCACACTCTGCACCACAGACAAGATCTGTTACACATCATAGATCCTGCATCATCAGCCTGCCCCTTCCCTAACAGCAATCTCCCTCCAACATCCTACAGAGACAATGTTCAGACTGTGTGTGACTTCTAATTCTCATTCTCCCTCTAATCACAGGTCCTGCACTGACCCTTCATTTCCCAGCACTATCAGTCAACCTTCCCTCAAAAATGAGTTTTCTTTAAATATCCCTCAGCAGGACCTGCTGTGCCCCTTCCTCTCAATTCTACAGGATCCCATGTGAGTTTGAAGTTCTCCCTCCTCAATCATCCAAAGATGCCTAACTCCCTCTCTTCATGGATTTCTACATGTATGCACATCTTCCTTGTGCCACCCCTTCCCTCCCAAACCTTGCCAATCTCAGTGTGCCCTGGCAGCCAGGAGGTCCAACCCTGTCTTGGGGTGCATAAGGCACAGCATAGTCAGTCAAGCTGGTGATTGTCCCACTCTGCTCTGAACTGCTGGGGCCTCACCTCCAGTACTGGGTGCAGTTTTGGGCACCACAATATAAAAAAGATATAAAACTATTAGAGAGAATCCAAAGGAGGGCTACGAAGATGGTGAAGGGCCTAGAGAGGAAGCCATATGAGGAGCAGCTGAGGGCACTTGATCTGTTCAGCCTGCAGGAAACTGAGGGGAGACATGACTGCAGTCTAAAGCTTCCTCTGGATGGGAAGCAGACAGGCAGGCCACTGATTTCTTCTCTCTGGTGACCAGTGACAGGACCTAAGGGAACAGCATGAAGCTTTGTCAGGGGAGTTCTATGTTGGATATTAGGAAAAAGTTCTTCACTCAGAGGGTGATTGGGCACTGGAACACGTTCCTCAGGGAAGTGGTCCAAGCACTAAACCTGACACAATTCAAGAAGCTTTTGGACAACACTCTCAGGCACATGGTGTGATTCTTGGGGTTCTCCTGTGAAGGGCCAGGAGCTAGACTTTGATGATCCTTGTGTGTCACTTCCAACTCATGATTCTGTGGTCACTTCTATTCTACCACCAAGGGCTCTGTGCACCACCTTCCACACTAAAATCCCTCTTATGCACTATGGGCCAGCCAAGGACTGTCCCTTCACTGTGCTGCCCATGAAGGGCTCCAACCCCCAGGCCAGTCCTGCACCAGGCAAATCCCCCCAAGCTTGACCTGCACATGAATATTTACACATTTGTTCCATCACTTCTCTCTTCCATCTATGGCATTAACTTAAGCAGAGCCAGCGAAGAACATTACTTGCTGCCACAACAAAAAAAAGCCTTTGATCAATTCACAAATGCAAATATGTTCAAACTCTGCTATAAGGTGGGTTACCTGTTTTCCTTGGGCTGATGTTCTGATACTTTCCTAAAGCAAAATACTCTGCCAGAGGTGCTAAGAACATTCTCTGATATTACGGAATTGATCAGTGCAGCCTTCAAAGCTAGCAGTTATAGACAGATAAATTAGGTCCTGCAGCAAGGTGTCAGACTAGGGGAGCAAGCTCAGAGATGAAATTATGAGAGAAAAGAATGCAGACGTGGGCAATGAGACAAACACATTTTAACTCTCAGCTTTCCTAAATTATACTTTTCATAGGGTGGGCAATACAAGCTAGATAGCACAATCCTCTCTAAATTCAAAGTTTAACAAACAAGTTGGGGGGTAAATATTAGAAAGAAAAAAAGTAATCTACTAAAATTCTTGAAGGCTGATTTAAATTTTACTAAAATCCTACCCAAAATCTATCATTCCAATGAAGAGAAGGGCCTTGAACAAATCATGTCACAAATACTTGATAAACAGTACTTGAAATACTTCAGTGAATTACAAAATGTAAACGTAATATGAGTATAACATAGCAAACATTGGGTAGTAATTTTAAAGTTTGGTCCCACACTGTGTAGAGAACTGTTTAGAGCCTCCTGATTATTTGCTAATAGCAGAACAATAAAAATGATAGCAGCGAAGTGAAATACACTCTCTAAGTGTGCACCTCTGCAGCAAAAGTGCTCCTTGAGTTCATTCCTCTGCTCAAGTCACACAAAACTACAGCTCTCCTATTCATTCTTTCCAGTATCTTCCCACCCACACAAAAGTAATTCCCACATATGTTACACAGAACTGATGCAAGTTCACCTCAACTAAAAAATTAGTTTTCTGAAGAGCTAGCATTTCTTGTTTCCTTTAGTTTTCTATCGTATTTTGGTTGACACAATAACATTTCCAGTCAGCAATTAGCAAGGAAAGTATTAGCCAAAGAGCAGTCCTAAAAGTTCCCCAGAGCTAAAATTAAAATGTACATAATTACTCAGCTAAAAGTTTTGAGATATGATTGTTTACATCTTAAAGTGTTCTTACAAAAAGTATATTCCATTAGGGAGTGACTTAATTAAAATATAAACAACAAAAAACTGGCAAAAGGTTTTCAACTGGCTCTTCATTATAGAATACCTACCTTTCACCTGAAACGTTTTGTATTTTTACATATTTTGTTCCCATTATGTTTTTTTAATCTTCCAAATTAATTTATCCCTTGAAAGAACAGTATTTGCATCTTTATGTAGTATTGCTGGAGAAATTTCTTCTTTCTTTTTTCTTTAGACTAACACTTCACAAAAAAAGATCTTCTCAAATCTTTTATAAACACAGTCTTTTTTCCATTTGTAAATACAGCACTCACCACTTCAAGGTCAGCATTCTCTAATATTTATGTAAAACGATCCGAGATTACAAGGGGATTATCTGTACGTAAGTTGAAGCTGTATGCTATAATTGAAAGGCAACAGAAGACAAAAGTTGGATTTCCAAAGAAAAATATATTTTGTCTTTATTTTGTGGGAGTTTTTTTAATGAATAAATAAGACATTCAAAGGAGTTATAGAATTTCTTGTGGTAGAGTGTACATGAAAATGTACAGAAAACAATCTTGGAAAAGCATTTATACGCCATAAATAGAGCGTTCAGCAGTATGAGTGCATGGAAGAGGGTTATGGGGCAGCCCCGACAAGAGGGCTATGGGGCATCAAGTGTCAATACATGAAAAAAAAAAAAGAGTGCCAGAATTGAATGCAGGAAGAAATGCTGCTCCATAAACACGAACCACCCTTCTCAGCAGCAGAGCAGGGATGGTGAGAGCAGGGACCCCACTGACAGCAGCTCCCACGTTCCCGGGACACCCGGGACAGCCATCCCAGCCTGCGAGGAGCCCTGGCCTGGCACGACCCTGCACCTGCAGAACAAGTCGCTGCTGCCATGGGCTGTGGGCCCTCGACCGAGGCTGGCAGCAGGCAGGGAGCACAGCACAGCACAGCAGATGGCTCCAGACACAGCAAATGGGGTGTCGCGCGCCTGAAGGGAGCATCGCGGGCCAGGGACCTGCTGGGGACTCCACTCCTGCTTCCTGGCAGTTCTGTTAGGCTTTTTTGTCTGTTTACTCTTCATATAGACAAATGTCTAACACAAAACACGGCCAGGCTTGGAATGAAATTCCCTCTGTGCTATGATCCTTCTACTGCTCCACTGCTTTAAGTGTAAGACCTTGTTAGGGGTGAAAATTCCTCATGCACAAGGTCTTGCAGCACTGAACAAGTTTTATAACACATTTACTGCCATCACAGCCAAGGACAGCGCTGAGATAGGTGATTCAGAGTAAACAAATCTCAGTTTCCACAACGTCTTTTACATTCTCTGCACAATCTGCCTCCAACTGACCCCTTGGAACGGCCTCATGCCATTAGCCATTCATGTGATCAGATGCTCAACTCTTTCCATTTCCTGTTCCTCACCTGGAGCTGCCCCTCTCCAGCACAGGTAAACTTTGTAGAAAGAAGAATTGCTCGCAAATGAAAGCAAAATATAGATAAATATTAATTACAATAAGAGAAGAAGCTCTTGAGAAAGAGTTGCTATACCAAACAGGAGTTCTTAAAATAAATAATGAGTCAGGAGAAACAAAATATGTTCAGTTACCAAAATTGTTTCTATATAGACTGCTCTAAAACTTTCCATATGGGATAAGCAGATGTTAGTGTGTACTAGGCAACAACAGATATCCCTTGCATGACATCTTGCGCATTATTTGATTGGATTATATTTTTATCAGATAAAAATAGTTCTTGCTAATATAACTCGAGAGAAAAGGGTCTATGTGTTCAAGGAACCAGCTTTGGATGTTTCAGAACTATTTAGAGCATTCTCTATCATCTTGGGCATTTCATATTTTCTGTGCTCACATGCACAGACTCAGAATGGTCATTTTTCCCTCCCGCCTTTCTTGGGAAGTACATAAGAGACTCCAATTGCTTTTGTTCACCAACTCACAAGTGTCTGTAATGTTGAACGCACCCACTCCAAAGTGCTCTGTGTCTCATTTAATCCTATATTTGACTAATTTCTTGCAGTATACACTAGAAGTTGGAAAAAAAAAATACCCAGAGGTAAGTGTTTGATGCCTTTGCAATAAACTGATGAAAAAAATCAGATAGGAAGTCTGAACTGACAGCTGCTCCTGCCTTCCCTAAGCAACAGAAGAATAAGGAGGAAGCTAAATCAAAATATAATCAATATTCTCCATGAACACCAATTCCTAGGCTTCCCTGAACTCATCAGAGGAACAAGCATATTAGATTTCTTTATTTTTGAACGTGGCAATGGTTAGTTTTCACTGTTGACCAGCAGCCTCATGATCTTCTCCTGGGAATACATAATGAGGCTTAATTATTTCACTATACCATCATTAATTTCTTTCTTCAATTTTGAGGTCTTCACCACATCGTCAAAATACTAAATTAAAACAGATGTGAGTCTTTATGTGAGATTGGTTTATGCCTTTTGACTGTGCTTGCTCCCGTGGGTCCCTGTTCCCTCATTGCTCCCTGCAGCACTAACCCACCACACCATGGGGAGCTCCCCCAGGAATGCCAGGCCAGACGTTTCCCAAAAGATTTATAACGGGAAAATTTCACTTCAAAGAGAGCTACTGCAAAGAGAGCAGCTGTAGTGGCTTGCAGTCAGACCTACATTGTGCCCAAAATACTCATGAAGGGAGAGCAGAAAGAGAGTACATAAAAATGTGCCAATCCTTTCCCCCGTATTCCCAAGAGACTGAAGCTACATTGGCTTCACTGGTGACATCCTAGAGCCTCTGCAGGACTATGTGCCCACAAGTCCACTGATCTGAAGGCTGATTCTTAGGCTACACAAAATATCATTTGAGTATCTGATGGAGGGTCTCTCAATGGCAGAACACAGGACAGTAGAAAATGCAGTAATGTCATTTTCTACATCATAGCAAGGCGCAGTAAAACTGTTTCATTGTACTGCAGTAAAACAGTTTCAATTGTACTGATGCAATACAAAGGGGGTTGTGGCAGTAATTGGAAAGAGTATTTAAAAGTCTCTCTGACTGTCAGGCATTGTGGGAGAAAAAATTAGCAATGTGGTTTTAAAATGCACTGGAGACTGTTTTGAGTGAACCTCAAAAGAAAAGAAATCCTTTTAAGTTTCAAAATATTTGGATCCCAGGTGAGTTCATCCCAACTTTTTTTTTTTTCTTTTGCAACAGCTTCATTCCTTTTCTTTTTTTGAAGTGGATTCTGTCCTCCTTCCCATCCTCATTCTACTATACCTAATTAACTATATAATTCTGAAAACTTTTGTTCTCTTTTCCCAATTATGATTCCTTCCTGACTCATTTTTTTTTCTCTTTTCCCAATTATGATTCCTTCCTGACTCATTTTTTTCTCAACAATGACTGTCTGCACGCTACCAAAAGAAGTTACACACGTTATGTCTCATGACATCAGAAATCGAGAGTATCTTACTATCAATCTAAATTTTAACAGGTAATAAACACACTATAAATACAAGTGCATGCATCATTTTGCTCTATTTGTTTAATACTGCCATTTGTTCTTAACAAATAAATTTATGGAAGTTAAAAAGAAAAGCTGGAAACACTGCTTCCAGTAATGGGTATGATAAAATACAAAATGCCTTCCATTAGACCCTTATTTCTCAAAATTACATTTTTCTGTTTTGCAAAAATCTTCTGTTCTTGGCAATCTCCAAAAGAACTGGTGTTGTACCCCTCTCTCCACACACCATTTCTGCTCCACCTATATTCACATCTGCCACTGTTTCCTTAAGACTTGCTCCGATGTCTTCTGAGGTTTGGTGAAAGTGAGAAATGGTGTATTTATCCTTTTTTTAATGACAAAATATTTGGTCCCACAGATCTAACTATTCATTCCAGCTTGTTTTATCTCAAATCTACCTTTTTCTCCTTTCAAAAGCACGTCCATAAGCACACATTCATTTTATTATTAGGGAAACCAGGGGAAAACATGATTGCTGTTCACCAGCGGAGCAGCAGCAGCGCTCACAATTAGGAACCCAACATGGTCAACCTTTGCTTTGGTTGAAAGGAACTCACTGAGATACAACACCATGTAATTATACACTAAGAAGACACAGCAGAACAGTGTGAAAAGGCCAGCAAGACTCTAAGAACAGCAGCATCATCCTTCCATAACAAGTGCCAAAACCAGCGTTCAAGGCAGTTGGACCAAAGAACATGGCTCGTGTGCGCATGCACAGACACTGAACATCATACTTCATGAGTACATTAAAATAACCTTTTCCTATTTACATAAGAACTTACATAAGAGGTAAATGTCAGGAAGTCACTTACAACTCAAATATGTTTCTGAGCAGCTTAACTGACATGTTGATGCTATTCCCAGAGCCTGAATTCCTGGAAACCAGGAGACTAACACAAATGAACAATTTACATTTTTTAAGCCAACATAATTTGATTCATCCAAGACGAAGATTTTGATTAATTGTATTCAGTGTTCTATTTAGAGGAAGTGCATTATGTTTCTGAAGCCTCAGCACTGGATTGATTTGTTCATTTATTCTAAAAAGTAAATAATATTTTTTAAGTGATACATTTGTTCTGGCTTAAACTTTTGAAGTGAAGGGCCGGGCCAGGTCTAGCAACATCACTATGCCCCTGCTCCCTCCTCCCTCCCAGAAGACATGTTGGGAAAGTAACAAGTTCAAACTTCTAGATTGATAAGTCCCACCTGCATTCATCACATATTTTCACTTCTGATTATTTAGTATTTTAAAGAGCTGGGGGAGAGCAGGGGGTAGGTGGCAGTGTGGAGAGGTGGTGGTACTATTTAAAATCTTAAATAGAAGGGTGGAGTTACCTTAGATGAAAAGATTTTATTTTGGGCAAACCACAATTATTTACTTGGACTGATTTTTTTTTCTTTCAAAATTAAAAAAAAAAAATGCTTTGATTCAATTTGAAGTGATTCTGTATCTGACTTTCAGAGTGCAGATCGAGAATTCCCCTGTCAGATGTTCAAATGAATGTTGAACCTGCAATAAAGCTGCAAACAACTGGTTTTTAGGTGAGGTTTGGCATTTTTAAAAATCTACTGAGGAGTAATTTTTCAGCAATAATAAGAAAATAAAAGCAATATGCTTTGGCTGCATTATCCTCTTCAACAGCTATAAACAGTCTTTGTAACGCTATAAGGGTCTGAGTTTCCTTCTTCTTCAGTATTTATTTCAACGACATACAAAGTTTTTCCACCCCCGTCACTTGGGATGTTCAGACTTTTACTGTTTACTTCTAGATGGTGTCTTTTGGGTAAGGAAGAGCATAAGGGAAAACCAGGAAGAGAGGCAAAGAAACAGAGCAATGAAGCAGTTGTCCTTCTCAATAGGTAACAGCTTTCTGATAAATAAGGTGTCAGTCCATGCTCATACAGTTCATGTTGAGATTCATTTACCTGACAAATTACTCCCTAAGACTTCTAGCTTCATTATTTCCTTAGATAATTATGCCTGCATTTTTTATTTCTGGAGTGATTTGTGATGGTAGGGAGCATCTGGCACCGTGTTATACACAAGTTTCTTTCCAATTAATGTGAAGAAACAAATGTCATTTTCAGGATGTTTTGTTTTCCGAAAAGGTTATGTCCTAGGTAAGCTTCAAGTATAAATGTAAACACACACACACTTTTTCACCCACTCAAATCCAGTCCAGTGAATGCAAAATCAGTTGCATAACAGAGTATGGTGTAACCTTTTCACCCCACTATGATTATAATAAATATGGCATGAGCTCTTCAGAAAGAGTAGTAGGAAAAAATTTATCAGAGAGACCCACTTTCAAGAAAAGCCAACTGTTAAAAAGCTCTGTACTTACCTGAGGACCTCTAAAACTACATGCCAGCACATTGCCCAGGAAGCATTTATTGCCTTTTCAACACATCTACTTTTTTGCCTTTTTTTCCTCACTAAATTCAGTCCTCTGGTAGAACTCTTATCACACTTCTGGTTCCCCAGTCAGTAAAACCTTAAAATGTATATGAAAATATTTATTATATGTAGAGATATTTCTGTCCCAGAACTAGCTGTGTGTACGCTGGAGGACATTCAATTCAAGTACGTCCTCCCTGCAGATAGTCTGCACTCCAATGAAGATATCTCTATGGAGCCAAGTGAGGAGAGGTAGCAGGGATGCCTTTGAATCTTTCAGATTTTCAAATCCTTTATAGAGATTCATACCCCGTGTTCACCTTATATTCGTGCCCTGTACTGGGTTTAGACTAGACAGACAGGTAGATTGTCCAAATTTCTCTAGACAGTTCACAGTTGCAACGAGATTCTTCTTTTTCCCTTGGGACAGTGTTTTACAGGTGGCTTCTGCTTCCACTGCATTTTGTCTGAGTTTAAGATGCATCCACCTTTCATTTGTTTTATGGAGGGGGGTATTTGTTTTAGCTCATTATTCGAACTATATTTAAAATTGCTAATCGTCACTAGTCATGTATTTCTGCTACTGTTTCCCAAGGTAAAAATGTCACCTGTGTAGACCCCATGTATTCTGCCACCCTATCAAAACCTCTTACACTAAATGTATCTCACAAGGGAAGATTAAAACAATTCCAGAAAATCCAGGAAATTGGAGTTTCCTTGGGATTCTTAACTAATAGGTGCACTGTTTGTTCCACAACCTTATCCCAGACCTCTCTGGATATCCATCCCAATGAACTGAGCTTGCCTGGCTACAGGGCTGCATGAAACCCTGAGGTGGAACTTTTCAAGTGTCAGGTTAAAAATATTGGGGCTATAGGAGCAGAGAGCTTTGCCTTGGATGTGGAACCCCCTTTAGGAGGACATTTAGCCCCTTTGGGTATCTCAGTTATGCTATACCATGCAATATTTAGGCTACCTCCCCTGCTCTTGTATGTCTGCTCTGTACTTCAGCCTGCACTGATGAACACACGGGCCAGCCCAGGCACAAGTGGCTGTTGAGCACCACAGGACACCATGACATCCCCCCTTCTCTGGAACAGGAATATGTAAAAAGATCAGTGTCACAATCCACTCCTGTGACAGAGGAATTCATATTCTCTGGAGCTTTTGTATTCCAGGAGACCTGCACACAACTGAGCAATTGCTGAAGGGAGAACTCTGATAAAAACAAACTCCAATTAACACTACAGAAGTGTTAGTGCTAGGGCTGTAGGGTTCGTAATGGGAATTTATCCAATGCATCTATGCCTGAAGTCCTTATATTTGTAGAAAATTCCACATAGAAAATTTCATTTAATATACCAGTCATGCCAGTGCAGCAGGCCTCCTTTCACTCCCACTGACACCTGTTGAATATAGAGCTACCTGAGAGTACCTGAGTTCTCCCCAGAGAAGTTCCATCCAAATAAATATCCAAATTTGCAATGTGTAGGTGTTGGCTGCAGACTAATATCTTATTAAAGTACACCCTGAGCAATGGAGCAAGTCAGTTTCCACACCACTGCTTGTGACTAATGTGGCTGCGGCATCAAAACAATTTTACTAAATCACCACAACCTCAACTCAGCATTAGAAGAAGAAAATCATCTGTAAAGATGAAAGGTGTATTTTAAAAAAAATACATAATTTAAAGACTGAGGATAATAAATTGGCCATTAAAAAAAAACTATCTTTAGCTAAACTTTCCTGTAAGCCAGCCTTTGAACTGACAGGCACTACATGTAAATAGTTGCAAATAACAGCAAACTCAGCTGAACCACCAGCTCAAAGAAACTGCAGGGAGGTTTTAAGTGAACTCGACAGCTGTTCGTCCAATGTCTTGTTCCTGACAGACTCAATCAGGTACTGTCTGCTCTCCTAAAGATGTCCAGATCTGAGGTTGTGATGTTTATTCTCTATTTTCAGTTTTCCACAGTATAACTCATGAATGCTGCAAGATAAGGCTGTCAAATTTTAAATATATCAGGGGATTCATACTCTGTTGTCCATTGGCTGGCTTCTGCTGTTCTGCTTACAAATCTGTGATATAAATTAAATGCCATGAAAGTGTTTATTATCTTTTTTTTTTTTCCCCCAGATTCTCTGGATCTGTTATTTGCAGCTAATTTTATTTCCACCACTATTGTCTGAAAGGATGGGAGGCAATTACAGGTGCATTCACTAAAACTATATATCCTTTTCAATTACATTCACATTGAGCTTTGAAAGTTGGCAGTTTGGTCTTTATTATGAGAAAATAATTTTTACAAGGACATATTGAAATGGAATGAGTATTTGGGAGGGAGAGGAGGGAGGGCTTGTGGCTACCTCATTACAAGGCTGAAATTGCAACTATTTGTAATGCTGTCCTTGTACAACATACGGTACCAGTGTCAGCGTTGTTCAACATGTTTCAACATAGATTTATTACCCAGAAAAATTTAATACTGGTAAATGTTTAATTTATAGCTTCATTTAAAAATATTAATCTAATAGTAAGGCGGATGGATGGAAACTAGTTTCCATTTCCTTATGCAGGGCTTTATGCCATGTTGCAAACATTGCTGTCTTCAGCTAGGAATATTCATCTACTGAGGTCAATACA
This sequence comes from Empidonax traillii, assembly GCF_003031625.1. Taxonomy (NCBI): domain Eukaryota; kingdom Metazoa; phylum Chordata; class Aves; order Passeriformes; family Tyrannidae; genus Empidonax; species Empidonax traillii. Next base: position 48,646 of record NW_020956308.1, on the reverse strand, counting down.
AAATGCAAATTTACTTCAATGATACAAAAATCAATTCTTAAAATCTGTGATGTCCCCAAAGCTTTCAAGATAGTTTATAAATTTCAGCTGATGAAGCCCCATAAAGATTCTGCTGGGTGTAAAGAAAAGACTAGACCAAGGTGAAAGAGTCAAGAGTTCAGAAAAGGAAAAAAGAAATGCAAATATGTTCAGCTTTCTTGTGTTGTTATTCTTATAAGACAAATGACCGTATGCAGAAGTACAGCATAAAATTCAATAGAAACATAATGAGCTTAAATGGGATTTTGTCCATCTTTTCACAACCAACTTCTTTTCACCCATGAAGAGGCATCAAGGGTCACACTAGACACAGCTACCACTGAACATCAAAGGCAGTCTCTCGAAACTCACTGTGTATCAAACAAATAACTGATGTAAAAAGAAGGGATCCACACATCATATTTTGCTCAAGCAAAGGGCATTCAGCCAAATCCCTGGGGCAATTCTACATTGCAAAAACTAAACTGTATTTACTATTTTCCCCATTTACTCATTTCAGTCTTCCATCCAACTCCATGACACCTTAAGCCTTTCAATACAGTCAAAACTGAACATAAACAAATGTGTGAGTTTCCACAATGAAGACACACACACATAAATTGCATGGTAAATCAGTGCACTGTCACAATTAAATACCACAGAAGTTTCTATGCCTGTGCAGAGCCTGCAGAAAAGTGTAGTATTAAACTTCTGGAGTTTTTCCTAGCACATAAAATTCAATCTTAAATGATCTGAAATGAGTGAGGTATTTAACATTTTCTAAGTTTACATATCTGTCACTTCTGCATGTATGTTTTGCTTCCTTTCCATCAGGAAAACGTGCAATTCCACTGACAAGACTGCCGTGGGAATCAGACCGTTTTTCAGAGGAAAGTTATAACAGAGATGATTATTCTATTATCAGCATCAAAAACAGGACTTAAAAGAACATACATTGGTGCCTGCAGAATACTATCTCAGTAGCAGCTTTCATGACCTGTCAGGAAAAGAAACATACCCACTGAAAACCATGGTAACCACTTCTAGGAAAGAGTAAACAAATCCTTTTTGTCAAATGTCTGAAGTCTGCCAAGAGCTCTAATATAATTAGCAAAGGTTTCTTTGACAGGGCAAAGGAAATCTAACAGTTACTGGGTTGGGCTGAGATGAAACAGTTGAGAGCTGATTCTGTGAGTCTGCCACTGACCAAGTAAACAGTCTTGGGCAGCTCACTGTTCAGTTTGAGAAACACTCCTGTCTGCCCAGGAGCTCCTCTGCCTTTTGAACAGCATATATCCTCACATCCTTCCAGACAAAGTAAAACTTCCAGAGCAGAAGCACATCACCAAGGAAGAAAGCTTAGTGTGGAAAGTTTATACACATACATGACATACACATACGTTCTGTAATACTTTTAATTTTTATTAGCCTCCCAAAATTTGGTTGAGCGTTTGGCAGGCCCAGCCAAAGCCAATGCCAAAATCAGTGCTGACAACTCGACAACTATCTGCACCCCAGGCAGCCCATTTATAGCTACCTGAACTGAACCCAAACCATATTGCATCAATGCTACAAACTCAGATTTGAAATGCCTTGATAAGAGTCACAAGCATTTTGAGTACCGCATTCTCCCTGAGAGGGAACATGCATTATTTCTGAGCAGAGAGGTTTACAATTTTTCATGAGACTTGTGATGCAACAAAAGCCCTAGTGGTCCTTTTTTACACTATACAGTGCAAGAGCCTGCAACTGAAATATAGAAATAGCAATAAGGAAATTTACAGCTTGAAAAATAACGTGCCTTTTTGTTACATTGCTGCTGTAGATGAACTCCTAAACAATGCCCCTTATTGACAGAGAACCCGATTATTGTGTCCCTCTAATAAACTAACCCATCCCAGTACTTCAGTGAATGATAAGTCCCTTTACAACCGCATTTATTCTACAAAAAGCTAAAACAACTAATAGGTTTGTACATTTGAAAGGCTCTAGGCAGTCTCTGCACTGGATACCATCAGCATGATATATTTTCAGAAGAATTTTTCACAGAAGTAACCAGGGGAATAGAAGAAAGCTCTTAACTCCATTTAATTATTGCAGCACATATAATCACACCTCTGTACCTCATCTTTACTACAGCACAACATCTAGAAATGGCCTAAGAGAGTACATATTTTGACCATTATTTAGACAGAGGATAGATAGATGGAAATTTTTCTTTTCCATACAACCAGTCCTATCTTAGTTATCTAGAAACACTTTACAGTCCCACAAGTTAAACATTAGCAGACAAGCAGCTATAGCTGAAATACAGCTGGGAGCAGCCAGGTCCCAGTCCTGAAATGTGTTTATCTGCAAAAAGTGAGAAAGTTATTAACTGCTATTGGCTTCATTGCTCTCATTTTGCATGTTTTCTGGAGAGAGCACGAATTCATGAGAAAGGAGATTTGAAAAAAAAAAATTAAAAAATATCCACATTTCTTACTTCTGGGCATCAGGTATGAGAAGGAATGTCGATTAGAAAAAATTGTCTAAATGCCTCACTAGTATAGGGAGGTGCACTTCAACATAATCAAATCATTACCTTAGTTTCAAAAGATAAATTTGTTCTTTATCACTTCATATTAATTTGGTCAAGTATTATTCCCAATTTAGAGCTGAATTAAAAACATTTGTGCTTTTCTTCTAAAATCTTCAAATGAACATCTGTTTTCCTCAAAGCCTGTTAAAAACAATGAAAGGAATCTCCAGCTACACTCCCTTTGTTCTCCTTTTTTTGCCTCACAAGGGTTTTGCTAGCCTAATTAACTGACATGCGTCATCCCATTTTTAAAAAATTACATGCTTCAAATGCATCAACAACTGAAAGAAATAAAACAACAAAGAACCAAACTACACAGAGAGACTACCTTGAAAAGGTTAGTTAAGGCAAATCAAGGATTAAAGCAGGAACGTCATACAGTTTACTCATGGCAGTAGGTTGAGCTGCACAGTAGGGATTCTGGTTTGGTTTTTTTTAATATTCTGGGAAATACTGTTTCATCCTATAAATCAGCATAGGAGTTGTTTTGAGGTTGGCCAAGAAACCAGCGATCGAGGGGAGGGCACCATTTTCCCTGAAGAGTTTTGTTAATTATCTTAAATGAGGATAACAACTTGCAGCTCCATTCATCAGAAAAGTTGGCATTTCAAAATCTTCCCACAGATACCAAATCCCAGAGGCCAAACCCTTCCTTTACCACTCAACCTCTTTATCTTTCATCATCTTGAGTTGGCCATACACTTTCAAAAGCGGTAGCTGAGCACAGACTAACAGGAGCATGTGACGTGGTCTTCACAAAGCACAGAGTGAGATATATTACAAATTACAGGCAAACTCATTTAATTTTCACAGCTGAACATGCCCTTAGTCAATGTTTGGCAGAAAATTGCTGAAATCCATTTTACGTCTGCATCATTAACTTGTGCCGGGGCTTTAGTCTTCATTTTCTGAATCTACTTATTCCCAAAACCCAAACAGCTTTGACCCTGCAGGTTGACACTAACTTTTAATACTTCTATTTCATTTGCATCCAAAACCACTGACTCATATTCTTCTGCTGGGTCTTATGCCATGGAGATCAGACAGCTAAGACCCAAATGCTTTTAACACAACCTCTCTTACTTTTAGGAACTTTACATCTTGGGTCACAAACTGGAATTTGTTGTTACAGAAGTCTGCAGAGGCAAATATTTCCGACAGGTCCAAATTAATAAATAACGGGGAGGTGTGGGGTGGGGGAGAAGAGTATCCTTGTCTTTTCTCTTTAATATTCCTAATCCATTAAACGGATGCTGAGGACATGTTGAGCAGCACAGGGTGGCCAGGTTTGTCTACTGTCCCCTGCCACCATCAGAGGCAGGGAATGTTGGTATGACCCAGCAGCGAAGTTGTTATTATTGTTGTTGTTTCCCTGACAACATATTTTTTAGCTCAGTCATTTATTTTACTTCAGTTTGATCACTATCTCTTCCTTTTCTTCTCAGTAGTAGTAAAACTTTCTAGTCTAAATATCTTATTTTTCAATAATAAACACTTAATTTTGTTTTTCTGTCTTGATGAGACATTTTACTTCCTCCACATAAAGATCATGTTTGCTGCTAAAGCAGCACTCTACCTCAGTGTCCAGTGCTGTGACAAACTGTGTGCAGGACTGAAAACTAAAGAAAGAATAATTTAGGACTGGAGTTACTTCACTGCAGTCAGATTGCAAGTTTAAAAAACAGATGTAATATCTACATATCATACAAAGTATTACATAGACAAAGGCAGAACTGCAGCTGAAGCACTGAAGCCAACAGCTAATGCAAGCTAGAGCCTAGCACTTGGCTACTCGAGAGATGAATACTCTGTAAGAAGACCCAGTTGAATTCAGCCTTATGTGACAGATCCAGAGACTCACATGCACACATCAAGGAACAAGATAACAACAGAAAATTAAGCCATCATCATATACCCTACAACTTAGCAAGAGCTGGTGAACTTCTAAGAAGAGGCCAGAGAGAATTTCTGAATTCAGTCTTGAAGTTCTACTCAAGGCAAAGAGAATATTTCTACATTCTCATCTGGAAGATATGCTTGTCTAATAAATATTTTCATGCACAAGAATGAACCTATATCCTTGTACTATGACTTCAGAGCTCACTCTGTCAAATTACAGTCATTTTAAGCAGAAGGAACAAAGATTGCTATGTATGCCTAAAGTAATAATACACAGGTGTGTTTGCTAATCTTCACCTATTTCCTTCACCAGAATCTAAAGTCTGTGTGGTTAGGTCTCTTATAAATGCATTTTTATTTCATTCAGTAAATAAATATATCAAAAAATACATATTATTTAAGTACATGATTTCCAACAGAAATTTTAAATGTTCAGTATATATATTTAATATTAAAATACTGCATTTAGGAATATAATAAGTTTTGAACTATTTTTTCATATACATATATCATAGCACATATATATTTATAAAATATAGTGCTGAAATATCTATAAGAAAATGATGGATGATATCCAGATGCATTAAGCACACAACTAGTTAAAATAAATAGTCCTTAAATTATTCTGATTTATTATTCAATTTTGCTAGAAAGCATATTTACAAAAAAAAAAAGATAGGTTTTTAAGACATGAAACTGGATATAAATCATTAACCAGAAAACCACACTTCTCACTCTGAAACTATTGAACTAGAAGTATTAATGATGGATTAGAAGTATAACTGATGGAGGATTTTGAAGCATATCATTAGAAAGTGGGGGGAAAAAAAAGGAAAAAATCATGTAAAACTTATTTTACACATTAAGATTTAATATTTGTATCCAATTACTCCTTTACAAATGAAACCCTTACAGAAGCCTCCTCAAATATCGGTATCCTTAGGCCATGTAGGACACAAAGTTTAGAACACAGCACAAGTAAATTGTATCTCTTGTACAGCATTTTTTTTTTCCTATAGGTTCAAAGCCACTTTAAAAAGGTGATGATCCCTATTTGACAGATGGGAAAAGAAGAAACAGAAGCAAGATAAAGTAATTTCCTGAAGTTAGACCTTCCATCAGAGCCCGGAACAGAAAGCACTGCTTTCTGTATCTGTGACCAACCAGAAAACTCTCCCCGTGTGAAGATGAATCGTAGTAAGTCTCCTCTTAAATAGAGGTGCAAAGACCAACCATTGCTTATGGTTGTCCATAGGAATATGTTTCATCTTGGATATGTTTTAAGGAGGAGGTCAACATCATTAAGATTATTCTTACAAAGTGGAAACTCCGGCAGGCAGCACAGTAATGGCCTGCCAAGGTCCAAGGTCAACCAGCAAGCAAGAGACAGAGCTGGGAAGTGAAATCCAGACAGCTCAGTCGAGTCACGTGCCCAACATCCAAGCTCAGAAATGCTTACCAAGGGCATACAGTGCTAAAGTAAAACTCCAGATAAGTCATGTGTGCCATGTTCAACATTTGGGGTTTTTTTTCTTATCTACTGATTTTTTCAAGTCTTTCTTTTATAAGAAACAGTAGCACGTCTCTCTTTCTCACTGCCCTGCCCCCCCCCCAAACTTTTAAAAAGGTGGGATCTCTGTGTAACCAGGTAGAGAATTCACAAAAAAAGTCTGAAACTTCAAATGAAGTGTAAGAAGTGTAATTTTTAATTATTTGAAACCTATGTACTACCATGCTGTTATACATTACAACGTAATACATTATTCATCTTAATTGCAAGTATCTAATTTCCAATGTAATGCCAATATTCCCACAAGCATGAAATATCCTTCCTTTGATTACAAGTTTTAAAATATATATTTTATTGGGTTAACTGATGTGTGCTCATCAATAACTCATTCAAATGTGCTGAATAACCTTGCTTTTCTATACTTCCACTTGGGTCTAAGTGGCAGATAATATGGAAAGAAGGATCGATGATGGACAGAAGTGAACTGTTCCATACTACATTGCCCATGTCTTTAATCATCAGTGTTGTCAAAGACAATGTAACTAAGAAAATCTTTAATCATTATTAGTAAACTTGATGAGTATTGAGAAAAAATAAATTGTAACAGGCAGAACTTGAGTGATGGCAACTATCAGTCATTAATGTTTCAAACTGAAAGGCATTTTCCATGTATCATATATTACACCAAATTAAATACGTGTCAGCCAGTCAAATAAAGGACATTGATTCATTGATAGAAGGCCCAAAGACAAATAGTAATCTGAATGAGTCCATCAGTCTTTACAGAGTTATTTAAAACAGAGCCACGGTATTTATTAAAAGTTTGAATTTGCCTTTGGTTGGTTAATGCAGGCTGTTCCCCGTCCAAATCAGATGAGAGTTTAAGAAGGTTATCTGAGGTCATCTCTGTGCTACACCACTTTCCATCTGCTAATTTCCATCCAGTAATATTCTTTTGCACTGTTGCCCACCTTGCTTTATCACCTGATGATTAAGGAAGTTGCAGACATACTTTATCCTCCCTTTATGCAATTTCCTGCTACACATACAAAAAACCCCAACAAAACTTCTCTAGAGCTCACCAATTGGGAAAGTTTGCAGAACAATACAGACAAAACTACAGTACTTCTGTGTTAGGTAAAAGAACTTGAAGAGATCAAAGTAAGAAAAATTTTCAAAGGTCAAGAAAAACTAGTAGCAAGAAGAATGTAAATGATGAAACTGTATTCAGCAAGATGATTAATGAAAGCGAACATAATAGAAATACTCTGAGTAGCCTTTGAGATGTTTTGTTGGCCTCATGACACAATAATATAACATTTTGTTTATTTAATGTCACGAGAGAAAAAATTTTATTACAGGAATCACCAAGATCAAGAATTTAGTGAGTTTTTAAAATAACCTACCTAAACCAGACATAAAAAAAAGTGTAGAATTAGAAAAAAACTAATTATAATAAATATTTTGGAACTGGTTGCAAATCTCATGTTACAGGTCCTTGCTCCAAGAGTATCAGTAACTTTAACAAGTGAGTTTACCTATGCCAGTGTTCTCATGATTTCCTCCAGCCTTTTTGGTGCTGGGCACCAAAAAACCTGATTTCACATAATGCATCTCTAAGGTCTGTTGTGGCCAGGCCATTGCTACACTGCAATGCTTCAGAGCCAAAAGTGTCAGTTCACCCACCCCAGGACAACTGAGGCCATCAGGAAGGGATGACTGAGATCATAATGATTCATTTCTTGGGTCTTAGCAATTGTTGTATGCACTCCAGGGAATGCAAGGACAATTTCAGAGGTCCAAGCAGCCTGCCACACTGAACAGCTCTCAGGAGGTAATTACTTTTGGTCAATACCAACTTCTTTACTGCAGTCTGGCAAGTGTTTGCCTAAAAAAACGGGACAGTGATAAAAAGGGCTTACCTTATTTGCCCATTGTTAGGCAAGGAATGCTGACCCACCACACCACTGCTGGGAATTTGCTTTCTGAGGGAACCAAGATCAGCAGCAAGGAAGCCTTGGAGCAGCCATGAGAAAAGAAAATCCAGGGAAAGAACTAAGAGGAGGATTTTCATGGCTTCTAATTTGAAATCCTGTTTCAGGAATGAAAACTTAGCCCTGGAAAATGAATGCAATCTGACACAGCAAAATCTGTCTCAGATTCGAGCTCACGTAGATGTGAAGATACAGACCTGAGACTGGAGAAGAAGAATTTCCTATGGCCTGATAGAAGCAGAAATCCCTAAGTCTTCAAGTGTTCAGGGTCTGGGGGCCAAAGGAAATGCAACTCTGTATTTCAGTCAAAGCAAATTTTTAGTTCTCCCGGTTGTGACAAAAAAGTGACAAGCTTTCAGTATGTGAGCCGAGGGTAAGAGATGTCACAGCACTCCCCTGAGCCTGCAGTCAGCCTGGAAGAGTAAAGTGACACTAGGAATTCCCCTGGGTCCTTTCTGAACACACATTTTTAGAATCTGTAGCCCTGGTGCATCAGTATCAGCAGAGAAAAAACTTTGTTTATCACAGAAATTATCAGTGCTACTTCAGAAGGTTTTCCACTCCAAAGTGCTAGGTGTTCATCCCTACACACCCTCATAGCCATTACTTCTTTTCTAGACGTGACAGAAAGAAGGTCTTTGTGATGTTGCTCTGCTATTCAAAGTCCTAATGTCATTCTGGCATCTGAATTTCCCCTCCTCTAAGATTTCCTTTAGTTTTATCTTTAGTTTAACTAAATATTTCCTTTATTTTTTTCCTTCATTTTTTCCCAGTGGCATTTATCTCTGATTGACAAACTCTGTTGATTTTAAGGGCCATGGAATCAGCTCTAACCAATCTTCAAACTGATATATGGCCTAGGCTTGTGCAAGAATTCCCTAAAGAACAATTCAGCACTACAAGATAAACTGAAGTAACTGCGTTATAGTCTTCTGCGTTATTAACAGAAGGCTCCATTTCACCTAATTTCTCTTACACAGTAAACACAGGGGTTTGCATGACGAAGCAAACCCATTTCTATTTGACTGACATCAACAGTTCAGCTCCTTGATTTCTTAGGAGTAACGATAAAAACAGTGCAGAGCCTGTGAGATTCACTGACGAAGAGATAAAGCATCTGAACTGTACTTTATTTTTGAAAGAACATGAAATAACGATAGCCCTACCACAAATCAAGCAAGGGATAGAAGGGCATGAAAAACACTAATGTTCAAAAGTGCATGTATGTGAGACAGCTGCATCTGTAAACAACTGTGCATTTAAGTATTTTCTATTGATCTGTTTCTCTCAAGACCCAGCCAAGCTCTTACAGGCAGGCAGGACAACTAATGATTCGTAAAGAAGTTGAAATAACAAGCCACAAGGTTAAATCAGAGATTGGTTAATTTAGTATAATCTAGCTATCAACTTTCTCATTAGGAAAAAACACTCTGTGATAAAACACTGAATTAAGACAGTAAAATAAAATCTGTCAAATGCCTCTGGCACTCTCTGCGCACATTCTGTAGATATGACAAGTCTGTATTGGCTGCTTGGGTTTTTTTGATGTCTAATGGCAGAAAGTGTGATCTGATACTAAGTACAACTTAAATCATTCATAAATTATTTATCAACTTAAATTCTTATTATCAATTTTGCCTAAGAGAGGCAATGCCATATAAGTAGAGCTCCTGGTATTTTCCAATTGTCATCGTATGTCAAAAGGAGCATTTACGTGGCTAAAAGCGTTTTGGTCCTGAAAATAAGGATCATCCAGTCAATTTTGAGATCCAGTCAGACAAAAGACACATGGAAATGTTTACTGTATTTTTTAATGTATTATTCTAAAGCAAGAACTATTGAGAACTGCAGAGTCTGTGAAATAAGAATGAACACTGGAATCACTTCAGAGAGGGTATGAGTGGAGACTTAAAAAGATAAAGTAGAACCCAAATTTCAAAGGAAAATAAAATGGTACTTTACCGAAACTCCTATATTTTACTGGACAGAGCACTTTACTAGCTGCATTTATTGATTTCTCTATCAAACCCCTAAATTAAAATATTTTCTTAAAACTATGTGGTTGCATGGAAAAATCAAAGTTCACTAAAAAAGTACAAGCAGAGAGAGATGGGCTTGGGAAGTCTCCAAGTCAGATAATGCAAAGAAAATTAAATCAAGAAAACAAATAACAAGGTCCCTACACAAAGACCAAGGGAATCTGGAACCACCAGAGACATGTTAAACACATATACACCCAGGTAAACCCTGAAATAAACCCGTTAGCTTTCTCAGCCAGAACTCTCCTCCTCTGCCTTACCCCTTGCAATCCCAGATTTTAGCAAATATTAATGTGAACTTTTGCATTCTCAGTCAGACACAGAAGATGTGTGGAAATGTTGCTTATTTGTTGACAAGTAGACATTCTACCCAAAACTCGGAGATTTTCTTTCAAATGGCACTGAAAATTATATACAGGGCAGTTTGTACAACTTTCTAACAACACTGATAAACTGTCTAAATGCACAGTAAAGTATTCAGGTACGAAGAGGGTAGTTATATATCCAACACCTAATTATGAGTCCAGCTGTAATTCCATGTTAAAAATACATAAATATTATTGTCTATGTGTATAAATTCATACTATATAACTATACTCATGCTTTAGAACTACAAATAAGTCAGTATACATTATTCTTATCATATCTGGTATAAAAAAATATTTAAAAGTAAATGTTCAGGTCTTCATAAACATTTATCTAAAAGTTGCTTATGAATTTGAAGAAACTCATTTATAACCTTAACAATGCAGCTAATGAACCAGATTTCTATTGTTAGTATTTTTAATAGCTTATATCATACCTCATTTGGTAATCTTAAAGGGAATTTACTATTTACTGGCAGAACGAGTAGCTAAAACTCAAACCCTTCTCACTGAATTATATTTAAAATTCACTATTTGCTCATAAATATTTAAATTAAATACAAACAGGATTTTTGCAAGGCAAACCAAAAAGACTCCCAAAACACAGGCACAAGTCCCTGCACGCTCTCTCCAAACTTAGCATTTGCTTTCCCTCATAAGTTTGCCTTCTCAATGCTTTAGGGTTATATAATAGGTATATATGTATAAATATATATATATATGGCAGCTGAACAATAGTGCAGGAAACATTCAAACTATGAATCAAGCAGAAGTTAGGGAAATTCAAGATGATTGTTGAATGAACCCTGACCCTCCATGACACAACTGTTCTTAGACATCAATGGATGTCTCCAAACATTCATTTATCTGTGTTAGTGTTACCGTCTTCTATACAAACCAAGAAGTCCACAATTGTCAGTCTCAGCAGTTTAGAATTTCTATCTTTGAGGGTTTAAGGGTGAAATTCATCCTTTTCTATACAGTTAGTCTTGCATTTAATCCTGCTGACCTCCTGGACATGTATATTAACATCATGAATCTGCAGATGGTGTTTCCTGATCCCAAAAGGCATTTCCCCAAAATCTAACAAAATCCTGTGACCCTGCAGCCCTTCTTGATGCTTTTCACCTGTTTTCAAACTCTCTTTTAAGTATCAACAAGCACCTTCAGCAGTACATTCTGAATTCTCATCTTTATACTTTCTCTTTTGCTACTGTCCCATGAGGTGTGATTCTGTCTTTGATGGAAAAATATTTTCCAAATATTTTTCTCCCAAATGATCTGGAAGAGTTTCAAGAGAATTTGAGAAAAAAATAGCTCCTTTCCCGCTCTCAGAAAAAAAAACAAAAAAACAAAAAAAAAAAAAAAAAAACTGCTCTTGTTTTGAAGAAAAATGAAATAAATACACAACCAGACAGTTCTTTGCATAGATGTCTAAGAGTTCCCTATGACCAGACATTTTTCTAATCCTGGAAGGAAAAGACTGAGAGAGCCCTCACTTGTATCCCAGCCTACAGAGCTCTTGTACTGGCATGGAATTATAGGGCTGCGCTCAGAAAAGAGAGCGACGGAGAGCACTTCAAAAGCCTAATATGGACCAGGTGGAAAAGTGGTAATTTCCACTTTCCATGGGTAAACCGAGAAATTTGCTGCCATTCTATGCCTTGTTCAGCCTAACTGTGGTACTTGACACCAGGAGCCTGTTGATGTGCTGTGGTGAAGCTGCTTTGCTGAACATTCATGTGCTGCTGGAGACCGAGGGGGGACACACTGCCAAAGGAAAGTGCTGGTTTTATCACAAGGTTTGGAAATGACTCGAGGAAAGACGGGTGGTTTTCTGTTTGGTTTTGGGTGTTGTTCAATTCTATTTCATCCCCTTAGTCTATTTCTATTCCCTTAGTCCTCACACTGCAAATGAAATTATTCAAAACCTGAAAAATTGTCTCCTTTCCCAATAAAACTAATAGGAAAAATTCTACACATAGCAGAACAACCAGCCACAACCACCTTTAAAAAAATATAACTGTAAATTTGAAAACTCCTTTTTTGAGGGGATTAGGGACAGGAATTCCTTGTGCTGATTATGAACCTGGGAAGAGTGAACCTGGCCATGGAGACAGGTACTCCTGGGCTCCTGTACTGGGGCAAAGGTGTTGAACAGAGGAACATGTAGTCCAAGTATTAACATAGGAACCTTAGGGATGAACAGTGGGCACAGGCACCTCCAGAGACTTAAAATACCTGTGGTGAAAATGGCTGGCAATTCAGCAAACAGGCAGTAGTAGCAACTGTCCATTGTCAGGTCACCACCAGATCACCATTTTCATTCAAGAGAATAATAATGATTTCAAGTAAATTTTTTATATATATATATATATATATTCACACACACCACCTGCCCTACTACAATAAAAAAGATGGAAACACCAGTACATGGCTCTATTATCAGCAGCAGAATGTTGCTGTGAACAACCCAACCTATCGTCTAAAATCTGCACTCCAAAAGCCATCTCAAAAGCCACATCAGTGCATCAGAGCCTTGTGCTTGTGTTGGTCAATAACACATCCTACTCCAGGATCAGCTGTGGAAGCAAATTATTTGAAGCAACCCAATGAAAGCAAGAGTTCATACCTTTTATAAGAGCTTCTTCAATGAAGGCAAAGAGCATTAAAAAACACAGTGGAAATATTGTACTCAGTGGTAATCTGGCTGAGCCACACTGACATTTAAAAGCTTTCTCTAGGCAAAACAGATCTGAAGTCTGTGATCATTCAATATGAAACAGTGTCAAAAAGAGGATTTTCCCTTTGACAATATATGGCAGGATTTCACTGTATATATCAGAGCTACAATATGGGGGATCTAACACTGCTCATCATCTCAAATCAATAGATTAAGTTGCACTGTATTAAAGGTGTAAAATATATGCTTATTTAAATTTTTTAATGGTTTATGTCATTATGACATCACTCAAAAATGTCAAGAATTGAAATTTTCACTGTCAGTGAAAGCTGTTCCAGACTTCACAAAAAATCTGCAACTTGTTTTGCCTGTTAGACAGAAGAAGTAAAATAGTGATAGTTTGTGTTACTCTGTTGGATATTGATAATAAATGGCTTACAAGACTGATCCATTACAACAAAGCAAATACATCTAAATTTTCTCATGAGCTAGTCACTGCTTGTGGTCAAGAAAGCACAATAGATTATTCTTTAAATAACTTAAAAATTCTATGTACTTAAAAACAAAAGCAAAATTCTGTCCTGGAGCATCACTGATTCTAGGACCTTACCACAGAGGAAAAAAGAAATCATGTATTTCTCCTCCAGCATTATATAATCTCAAAAGATAAAGCACAGAATTGCAGAGGTGGCTGAGCTTTCAATACAAACTCTGCTGAATCCAGGATTCTCACCAAGAATATTTCTGACGTTAGAACAACAGAGTTTTACAGAGGCAGAGTATGCAGAGAGCACGAAGAGGAAAGCAAGGTCAAACTCAAATGAGGGGACTGGCACCATGTCTCTGGCTACCTTTGCTGCCAGAATTCTGGATGAATAGACTCTACTTTAACCTTTCCAGATACCATCCTGCCAATACAAAGCAGCAGAAAATGCACAAAACCAGTCATTTTGATATAGTTCTCTTGCACATAAGAGAACTTCATGTACCCTTGTCAAGATCAACAAAGAGCTGCAGAGAGTTTGCATGATATTTTTTTCAATAACATTTTGATATTCTTTAGGAGATTCAGCGGATGAGCAGAAATTCCCTATTTGAATGAGGGCAAGACAAATGTGGCTATGCCATTCTCTCTTGCTCTCCTCTCAGATGCAGATGACGTTAGTTTGCCCAGCTTTTTAAAAGACAAACCCTATTCCCTTGCCTTCATTCTTGCGCAGGACCAAGGGAGAGCAACACAAGACTGAGGGACAATGTACACAACAAATAGGCAGGTTCAAGAGAAGGGCAGTGCTTCAGAATTATTATTTTTTTCTCCCAACATTAATGCACTCTATGGGAACTTGTCATTCTTGATAACTGAACAATTTTTTGGTTAACAAAAAGGTTTTCAAAGTATTTTCAAACACTCATACGGACAGTTCGAACCCAAGAAACCGACATGACTCTCTTCCAAGAAACACCTGACTTGCCCAGTTATCTAAATCACCCATCCCCTTAGTTTGTCTTATTCTTTTTGCTCTCTGTTGTCTTACGAACATTAATGGATTTTACCCTCACACTTTTCCAGAGATAGGAAAAAGTGGTACCTGAAATATTGATACAGTCATACATCCACTGCAAATAGAGGCTCCACATCCCTGATCTAGAAGATTAGCAACAGCATTAGGACTGTTTCTATTAACAAGTAAATAATGACCATTACCAAAAGCGGTGGCATACATTCTATGATTTCCCACATTACATTGTCTTTATTAAAGCAGCTGAAACATCGCTGCACTCTTATCCTTTAAACTTCATTTAGTTGCTCTAAAAAATTGAGTACCAAAGTACTTTTTTAGCTTGAACCTTTTTGTTCTTTATTCGGTCAATTGTTTTTTTGTCATTACAAGTCCCTGTGGCTAGGTTGCCTATCCTTCCACAAGCAAGTGACAGTGATAAACAATGAAATCCAGAGTCCTTGGAAAGCTGCTGCATCTTGGCAGGAACAGTTTGCAGAAGTAATGATGATTCCAATAAACAAGCAAGCATATTCATTTGCAAATCAATACCAATGAGCTGAGTGGGAAATAAGGGGGTGCCATTATGCTCTAGAGCAGCCCAGTGGCCTCTTGATTTAACTGTTTGCCCACCACCACTGACAGCGTTCACAGCTCCAGTGCTGCTCTAAAACCACTTAGGTAGGACCTAAGTGTTCACTTCTAATTACAGCAGTCAACCAGAAAGCTTCAGTAGTTTAGGGGAGTCTTGTGAGTTTGTGTGGTTTTGGTTTTTTGTTTGGTTTTTTTTAACAAATTTTTGTCAAGGTGACAAGAAATACATCAGCATAGCTCCTGGACATGGGAATTAACTGGGTCACAACCTCTCTGCTTTAGATTAGCAATTGCAACAGTGCAAACATATCTCATTAAGTGCCTATGTAGATCATTTTAACATCAGCAGCACTATTATTTACTGTAAGGATCTCTGGAACTCTTTATTTATCACAAGGAGTGAGTTAAATTTATCACAAAGGGAAACATTGGAAAGGGCAGTGAAATAAAGAGAACAACAGAAAGACATAAATTCTCTGGTTAGAAAAGCTGAACTTAATTTTTCAAAGCAGCAAAAAAGCAGACCAGAGATAAAGTTTGTGTACACCATGTTGTGGCCACATCAATGTGACTGCTATGCTGCTGACATACAAGGCAGTTGCTATCAGCAACACAAGCTGTCCAGTACAGCCAGCTTGATATAAGATTTTTCTACTTCAAAGACTATAGAGCTCAACACTCCCTCTTACATTCACAGTAACCACTAATTACAAGTAGCCAACTGGGCCCTTCCTCTTCAGATGCTGGGACAACAAGCCTCGAAATGGCAAAACTGACTCTTCAGCCTCAGGTTATTCTCAAATTTGTTATGTTTCGACACTTCCACTCAACCATTTCATTCAGGACTGTTTTGCTTTTCATCTGTGGCTGCAACGTTCCACAAATTTCATTTAGAAATCACAACTAACAGTTTCTGCACAAGTCACCATCAAACTATAGAGTCTTTTGGGACCGATGCCTGGCTGACATTGTCACTCACACTGAAGCATTCCTCACGTCCCCTAAGAGACCTCTGTGCTTGGTGAGGAAGCCAGCATTGGCACAGCTTTTCCCTGCTCACTCGTATTCACACTTTGACCTTTAATTTCACTTTTTGTGTCTTCACCATTCACAGAAATCTCAGAGCCAACGAGCCTCAGTGAGGTAGTTTTTCTGCACTGTTTCTGTTCCATTTGGTCAGCATTGCAAGACCCTTGCATCAAATAATAACCAGTTTTAAGAGGCTTTTAAAGATGCAGTTCTTCACCTACTTTACACTGAAAGATGTCAACACTATTTGCAAATATCAGTACAGCACATCAGAAATGTGAATGTTCTTAATGAGCTGAAAAAGATCAACTCTGAAGAGCTTGCACTCTTCCGTTCATTTCTGCTCCGATATCTTTATTTTTCTGTTCCAGCTGCACAGAATTCAAACATTTAAACTTTGTTCTTTCATATCTCTGCATACACAAATTCCTCCTCAAGTGACTGACCTGGGCATGGTCTAATACATAAGTTGTACATGGGTGTATGTATACATATATATGTGTGTATATATACATATACAGCTCATATATTTTATATAATATATTGTAAATAAGCATATGTATTTTAAATTGTCTAATATATATTATACATAGGCATATACATTTTACTCAAACATGGTTGGCATGAAATATAATGGTTATTAATTGGCTCTATCAAGTAATTAATTATCATTAGTTTTTATAAATTTTTATGGTCCTCCTCTTATTACGATTTTATTTCCTTAGTATTATTTTTAGCACTTCTGCATGTCACAGATTTTTTTGAATTGAACACTTCCCCTGCTTATATGCCTTGGCTGCTGTAACCATCTTATTTACACAGAGGCATTTCCAGTGTTAGGGTGCCTTGGTTATGGGAGCCATCAGGGATGAGTCTGTCTTGAACTGTGTACTTTTATTAAGTATTCATAACTGTATCCTGGCCAAAGTGCTCCATTTGCTAGGTTGTTCTTACTTTCAATCAAGATGCATTCAGAACTAAAATTGATTTTTAAAATAGGTTGAATGCTAGTATATTTTAGAAAATGAACACTATGGTGTAATGGTTTTTTGCTTGGTGGTTTTTTTATGTGCTGATGTACATCTCAAAATATTCTCTATACTCTTTAATAATTTTATGGGAAAATACATTGGGGAACTTGTAATATTTTCAAGTCAATATACTTCTATTAAACACACAAAGTCATTACCATCCTTCAAGGCTAGAGTTTTTTCCCCCTTTTAATATTATCTAAAAATAATTTTAACATGATTTTTCCTTTGGAAAGCTGGAAGCAAAATATGAATTATATATCAAGACCAATCACTCAAGGTGCTTTCCTAAAGAGTGTCCTTGGAACCCAGTTGCTATTTGCACACACATTAATAAAGTGCAAAGCTTTTAAATCTGATTGCTTCAAGTTGAATGGATGGGTCAGTGCCAAACAAATTGATCTCTCTCACAGTGCATGGTCTATGGCAAACTATAACTCCATTACAGTGAAAGGACTCAATTCAATAAATAAAATACAGATTTTAGAAGTTACCTGAACATCTCTAAATGCTCTGTAGGATTGCATGGGCAAGCAGCATTATTTATCCAAAGCTAAAGCCAACATGCACTATTCAAAGAGAGTTTTAATATTTGACACAGCATGTATGGGTTAAAGGTTGCATATCTGACAAAAGGATCACTGGAGTGACAGGACAATCAGTTCTGTCAAATGAAACAACCAGGGGTCAGTGGTGGCAAAGACACACCTGGCAGTATCAAATGAAAGGATGACCTTTTGGGCAAGTTCTTGGTTTGACATTTAGAACTTCAGTCCCTGTTTCAGATGAACTCAGTAAATTGCCTACTTTCTTTATAACCTCAATGCCCCAGCTGGTAAAAAAGGGACTAAAAACCCCTTACCTCCACATTTTATGTTCAGTAAGGATAATCATGAGGTACCTGTCTCAACAGGAAGAGATCAACCTTGAAAACTGATCTTTGAATAAAAGCTTTGAAAACGTATCTTAACAAAACCCTGAACATGCAGTGAACAAAAACAATGGCAAAACCAGCAAATCTGTGTATAGAAACCTGATTACATTTCCTTCTATGAAAATTTCAGCATGAAGGCTTTTCCAGTAAAAAGACATTACTGAAAACTAAAGCTCCATCAGAAAAGGTCCTTAGGACACTAAGTTTATGTCCTTTCCCACAGAGGATACTGTCAGATCTGCTTTTGTTCTCTTACTCCTCACACTGCAAAGGAAATTATCCAAAATCTGAAAAATTGCCTCCTTTCCCAATAAGATTAATATGAAATATTATGCACATAGCAGAACAACCAGCAACAAAAATTTGGAGTATAATCCCTTCTGTCTAAGAATACACAACTTTCCAGTGGCTGGAGGACAACACACAAAACAACTGCACGCCTGGTAAGAACTGCAAAGACAAGCAGAGCTGACAGACCACACATTGCCCATCCAAAGAGATGATGCAAGCCCCAGCCCACATAAACTGCTCCCACTGCCAGCCTGTCTTTTGCCCCCAGGGCTTTTAACACACAGTTCACTTAAGGGAAATTGTTCCTCTTGTCATTAGCCACACCCTAAAACTGTTACTGTCTCCTCTTTGACTTGCCAGATATTTTCAATAGAGCTGATCACATTTCTTCTTGGTAAACTTCCTCTTCCCAGCACCTCTCTCATGGGTTTCCTCCTATGACACTCCAGTGTCATAGGCACAGTTTCTCCAAGGGATACTTTCTGTGATATTCTCAAGTTCCCAAGGAGGGTCCCACGCCCACTCACTCTGTAATCTTCTTTCTTTACGTTAACTTCATCCAGTGAACTAGCAAAAATCCATGGTCATTCACATGCTGATGAGTCTTGATCTACTTCTCTGTGACACATTTTTCATATTCTGTTCAGTCTAAATTGATAGCCTGCTTTCTGGATACCCTCACAAGCTTCATGTGGATAATGAGATTTCTCAACCCTCTCCCTTTAGGGAAAGAAAATCCTTTTTCTCAGTCAAAATGAACAGCCAGAACATCAGACCTGCCAATTTGGACTACAACACAGGTCTCATCCTTGACTCCCACTTCTTTCAAAGCTTCTCATCCAGGATAAGCACAAAATCTCACAGATTCCTTAGACATAATCTTTCTAATAAACAGTTCTTTTTACCCATATGTAATGCTAAAATTCCTTTCCCAGCTCTGATGATATTACATATTGATTACTTCCAAGTTCATCTTTCTGACCTTAAGAATTGCAAGCTCCCCTCATATCTCACTAAAACTTCTGCTACAAAGAGGATCTCTAACCCCTTGCTTTGATCATTTCACCCATCTCTTCACATTGCTTCAACAGCTCCCTTGTTACCTGTCACATCAAAGATATGCTAACTATCTTCACTTTCAATACTGTATACTTTTTATTCCAATCTTTCAGGTTACCTCTAATTCATCATGAAGATTGTGGCCTCGGTTTCAACTCCTTTCATGTATTCTAGTTTATAAAAACATTTCCACAAGTATCTTAAAATTCGTTGTTTTTTTTTTTTTATTTTCAAAATGCTGGCTTCTAAGATCTGGGAATGATGACACTATTACTGTGTCACAGAACAACATTCATCATAAATCCCTTTTACCCCCCAGATACCTCTATCTGTCACCTCCTGAATGCTGCAAATCCGTTGGGGACACAAATACAGCACCCGGTAAAACAACATCCCAAATCATAACAAGGCACTCCAGTACAGCAAGCACACTAGTTATAATAGCACCAGTAGTAGGAAAAATAATTATTAGCACAGGACTATGCTCTCTTTTCCAAAACAGCTCTTAAACCCTTGCTAATTTTACAGTATTTGCCATCCTCCAAGGTACAAAGGTAAATGAACTGACACGTTGTGCTTTATGCTGACGACACAGCGCTCTATTCCTTTGACACAGAACACTCTTTGCCTGAGGAAAAGACAATCTCCTTGCACAGTTCCCACACTGTCTCAAGTTATAAGCTGAACTGAATCAGATCTAACTGCTTTTCCTTGATGAACAAGGTTCACAAATATTTCTTCCTTTGCATTTCTAGAGAGCTCCCTTGACCCTTTATTTTCGATTTTTTTAGGAACTCTAAACTTTCAACTGTGAAGAAACAGGCATAAAATTCAGAGTTGTCTCCTACACACAGGGCAGCGCTGCATCAACTCTAACCCTCGCACCTACACTGCGTGCTGCCTCCCAGACACAATACAACTTGAAGAGGAACAGAACAACAGTCCTAGGACACCTTGATTGGGATTTATCTTCTCAAACCAAGGTAAATCTCACTCGAGCTTTTATCTCATACACAGACAGCACTATCCTGTGTGCTACGAGTAATTAGTGAAGGCTTACGTAATTTTTCAAATTAGTTTGAAACTAAAAATAAGTCTTGGGTAAATATAATTTTATTTCACCTACTGGAAGTGATTAAAAACCTTCTGTGAAAAGGAGCTGCTTTTTGAAGCAGGTGCAAATTATTATCAGCAATAATTACTCATCCCTTCCCAGGATAATGGCCTTCTTCTATAACCTCTGGAACAATTAATGAAATGAATCAGTGGTGTTCTCAGTGCAGCACAGCAGGTCTAGAAGTGGGAGAGATGGTTGTTCAGAGTCCTGTACTCCAAGACAATTCCTGTGCTTAGAGACATGGAAAAAAATCAACCTGTAGCTATGGTGTGTACACACTGGCGTTGTAGGTTCAAAAGTTTAATACAGAATAATTACAGTATGTATTTTTATAACCCTCAAAGTCAGCTTCTCTAGAACAGCCAGCTGAACAATTCACTAAATTTATGTGAAAAAGTAAAACTAGAAGGTGGGAAATAGCTTTTATAAGGCCATTACTTTTTTTCTGATTTTTGTAAGGCAACCACCTTTTCTCATGTACCTCTACTGCTTCTGCCAGTGCCTTACAATAGGCAAACACTGGTATAGTGATGAAATGCAAATGCAGGAGCATATTTAAAATTAATCATCCATAATTAATTGGTAATTTCTCCTTTCTGGTAAATTATACCTAAATTGCAGAAAATTATCCTTGCTGAGAATGATAAAGTCATCTACAGATTTGCAGCATTTCAGAGAAACATTTTGCATATTATGTATTATAATGACCACAGATATGTCAGAGTATTCAATCTCACTTTTCACTACCTTAAAAATCATATGCATATGTATTTTTATCTTTAAATTGCACATTAATCAAGGAGTCGGCCAAGTTACTTGAAGTAAAATGATTTGGAAAACAAAGCAATGAAGAAGCAGGTGGAGGTGGGGTTAGTTTTTGGTAGCCTTGTTTTATTGAGTGCCCACTAGACTTCTCCTGTCTCAGCTCTTGCAAAAACCAGCACGGAGTAAGACAGTACTAAAGAAATGCATTGCCTGTGCCCCAATACAACATTTGTGTGTTTCCAAGTCATTAATAGCTCCTGTTCCTTCAAAAAAAAAACCCCTGCCAAACCAAAAATGCAGCCTCTCCTGACAGCAAGAATCCCTCCCCATCTTAAGGTTAAATCTCTTCAGAGATCTGGATTAACAAATTAAAAAAAAAAAAAAAATTAGCTAAAAATTTGGTTAGTTAAAAAAAAATAATGAAGCTTACGAGACAAAAGTTAATTTCAATAATTTTGTCCAGCCAGATATTTGGCACAGTTTCCTTTAGACCTGACATCCTTACGTGTGGACAGCAGGAAAATTTTGAAATGAATTGTGTCTTAGCAACTGAACACCTGCAATAAAACAAGGGCCCAAAAGTACACTGAAGATTAAGCATTTGGAGCAAGAGGAAAGCCTGGTTCCTGTACATACAGAATTAATGACATTTAAAAATACATGATCCCCTATGCATATGTGCCCAGTCATCAGATTCAGAATAAGAGCTGGCAAATCTGGTTCCTTCAGACCAGACATATCATTACTGACATCGAGAGACTTAGCAGGACTGCTAGGAAAGCAGGTTCTGGGCTCATAAGGACTTTGAGTATCTCTTGCCATTTTTCTCAACTGACCCATGAAGCCTCACAAAACCCCCATCAGTTATTGTTAGAGATGCACAAAATTGGATGAGAGCCTCATGTTTCCCATCATTTCAACATTCAGGTTCAACATCTCATGTAACACCCTAGTAGAGTAAAAAAAAAAAGATTTAAAATTGTCACTTAAATATACCAGTAGTAGCAAAAGGAATACCATTTAAATGAAACTATGTAAGTAATTCATAAAGTCACTTCAACATTTCACCCCCTCCCCTTCACAGTGTCTACAAATCAGTGCAATTCATTGTTCCAAACATATTCACACAAGGATCCAATAGATCGGGATCCCTGTGAAAATAATCCCACCCCTTGGACTAATCACAGTGAAACAAATGTAGCAGGGTTTGTGTTTCGGGGTTTTTTTTTTTGGTCCAGTGGAAAGAAACTTGCTTCAAGGCCAATTTATCCCAAAAAGGGAGGGCTTTGTTTTCACTTCAGTTTTAGCAGTTCAATGAGGTTTGCTTGGGTTTTAATTACAATTATTATTCTCTTTAAGCACAAAGAGTCTCAACATATTGAAAATGTCAACAATAGCAGACAAGATTTTAGCTCTAAGGAAGAAATAGAATACCACAGGAGGGTTTAGGAGAAATAAGGCGGGCATAATTTAACTTGAACCACTGAAAGAAGAATGTGTTATTTCTACAGTTCTGTTACCAGCACTCACAAATCACTACCAGCTCTTTCAACATAGAAATTGCCTTCTAAAAACAGAAGAGGCATAATATTTTTTCCCAAAATTATTCACCAATATTTCAAGATGTTTATATGCTGCATATAAAACAGAGATATGGACTAATATGCTGAATGTTTGCAACATAAAAAAAAATAAATGAGAGAGACATGTATGTCAATATGAAATTCTAAGTGCCAGAAAATTAATATTGAACTTTTTTCCTGTTAAATTTTGAAAACTGAAGGTCCCTACTTTCTGAGAAAAGCCATTTCATACAATTGCTTGTGGGTGCAAACTGCTCAAGATGCCATAAATAATTCATTCAGCTCCAGTCAAGTAATAACATGTCACCAGCTGCAGAAGGGAAAAAGAGAAGTCTAGAGCACAGTTCACTAACAAGTGCCAACTGAGAGTGCTCTGGGAGTAAGGTATTCAGCATCCTCAATGACCAGGAATGAAGGAAGGCCAGAAATCACTGTGAAACGATCCCAAAAGCCCAAACCAAAAGCAGGATATCTCTATTTTCAAGAATCAGGCAGGACACTTAGTATGAACTAGGGTGAAAGAGAAACAGAGAGCAGTCTTTGCTCTCCATCAGGAACATAGGGATTGCTGTATAAACAGGGCAGCGATAAATTACAGCTGTTTAAAACCTTTAGAGTTATTCTGGAAGAATTTAGTTTCAGCTGAAATTGGAATTGCAGTGATTCACATAGCTCTGCTGCATTGATACAGCGGGTTTGTATTAATTTTTAAAGCAATTAAATTGCTCTCTTTTATTACCTTTTTTTTCCCCCCCCACTTATTTACTATCCTGGGCATGCAAAGAGTTCTGCTTTCAGCTGGTTTGCTTCAGGGACATGCATATATACAAGGAACCTTACTGCAGTAAGCTTACTAGCTTAGAGGCAAGGAAGGCTCACATGTAACTACAGCATTTTCAAATATCCACCTCAACAGAAACATTTTTCACTTCAGTGAAGATGCCAAAAATACAAGTAATGCTGAGTTAAAGGTTTTGTAAAGCCAATAATGCCTTCTCCTTACAAGTCAATAATTACATGCAACTGGGTTACAGCCTCTGTTTTACTGGTTTTAAAAAGTAAAGGTTATATATAAATAATGAAAAGAAGAAAGATTAAAGTAAAGCAGTTGATATCACCTATGGTTATAAAGAAGAATCTCATTAAAATCAAATCATTAAAATCCCAAAACAAACCATATGACTTCTGTGAAGAATTAAAAATACAAACCACAGGTACCACACACCTGCCACAGGAAACTTGAAAAGCACTAAATTATAAGACCTTTTCCTCCTCTTCAGATATGTTGTGTCTAAAAAGTACAAAGCCTAAACTTATTCACACAACAAGTGTTTCGAGGTAAGTCTTCAGAAGAACCCCTGGATCATCTAGAACATCCTTCAAAACAATTCAGGAAAGCCTGCTAACCTAATTTACAGGAGTGTTTTTATCCAGTGACCTCTTGAACACCCTGAGGAATGACGCCTCACTGAACCCTCTTGCCAAGCACTCCCATTGCCCAACTGACCTCCCTGCTAGAAAGCATTCCCTGTTTAGCTTCGGGTCATTACTTCCTGTTGGACAACCCATGATCCCCTGAAATAATTCCTCCTTCTCCTCTCGTGTTCCTTCTTGGGTATTTGTCAGTTGTATTCCCTTAGGCAGGCTGTATATAGTGTGCTCCTGAGACCTCTCTTCACAGGTCCTGCTCTCCCACCCTTTTATCATTTTTGTCAGCTCTTTGAACTTTTTTTTTCCATTTATTCATTTCACTGTGCAGCCCTTAATGATAAAAGCAACCCATACAAATACACCTTTACTTGCAACCAAAAAATCCTATCGATTGGTAGGTGAAAGAGAGAGGTGAAACCTGGGTGCCACAAGGAGGGAGCCTTTTGAATCTAAGATTCGTGTGTCTGGGCCAAAAAACCTAACAGAATAGCTAAAAGTGACAAATCTCCCCATTTCTGAACTGTTGGTTTTTCTTCTTTTCTTTCTATATATTGCCTTTGCAAGAGGATCGCATGGTCTTCAAACTGCAAAACTGTCTTTGCTGGTACATGTACATCTGTACCAACTGAGACAAATCTACCCAGGATCTTTGCAGGTGCTGAATGGAGCATTTTTCTCAACTGATTAAGGAGGAACACTCTTTACGTTAGGTTTGCTTCAGTCCCAAAGTGACCTTTTGTGGAGGACAAACGAAAGAAGCAAGAGGAATACAAGAAATGGCACGCGATATATGAAAAATACTAAAAGGACTCTTACCTAATAACACGGACGTTTGCAGGCAGTTTAGGCCTGATTCGTAGATGAATGGAGTGTTCTGTAGTCGTTTGACTAATGTTTATAATGTTTACTGTTAGTGCATGCTTTTTAATGTTTGTACCCCAGTTATATTTGTTATATTATATTTGAACATGTCCGTCCCCTCATGAATTTTCTCCTCCCTAACTGGTCAAGGTTTCCCTCTCCCTCATTGGCCAGGATTTGCCGCAGTGTGGGCGGTCCCACCATTTCCCTCCTTCCATGTTATTGGCTCCTAGTTAATTTATGCATGTTGCTGAATCCCCATTGGTTGTCTAGTCCCATGCTCCTCCCAGTTTCCAGATCCTTTCACCCCGAACCCTATATAAGGGTTAGCTCTCCCCTCAGTCAGGGACAGCACCCTTGACTCTGTACCCTCATGTGTCCGTGTGTTAATAAACACCTACAACAGAGCAAGAACCCCTCGTGCTGTCGTCGCCTCTCCTTTCACCGGGCTGCGGCAACCTTTTAATGCAAAATCTAGGTTTTTAACAATTTGTGAATGCGTTTACCTTACTTTTTTTCTGAATAACGGCTGATTCCATGTTTATACCTATATCATTGAAAAGATATTTTTCCTTTCTTCCTCTATTCTTACAGTCAAAGCAGTTTTTTTAGTAAAACAATAAACCTTGAAAACTTATGAAATGCCAGTGACTCCTGCTATGGTAACTTTGACACATGACAGAACCAGGCACTGAAATTTAAGAGAGTTAAATGAAAACTAAAGAAATAATCCTAAAATTGAGTTCTTCTAGGATTCAAAGCTCCTTCACGTATGACACGGCAGAATCCCCTAACTTTATGCATCCAAAGTCAGATGAGATTTCTCTGGCCCACCCAAGAAATGATAAGTGAGGTTCAAAAATGGATCCATATCTTTTAGCAGGAAAAATATATCACTTGCAATATCAAACCAGGCAAAATAAATCTTGTGTCCGCTTCCAATGGCTGATGTCTATGACTTGTACTAAGAAAAATTTGTTAAAACTGTTCCTATCAGGGTTCATAGTCCAAACCACTGTTCTTATTTTTATTCTGCGTACCACGGGAGGGTCTGTGTGCAACACTTCTTTTTTTAATGAAGAAACGCTAATAGTCAATACACCTTAAAAAATGTAGTTGCAGATTTTCGGACATTTTTCTTCTACTACAAAATACCAACTCAGCAACACTGAGAAACTTAATAAGGAACATCTTTTTCACGTGAAATTTTCCATTTCCACAAGTTTGTGGAAACAAAGCATTAAATCTCATTTCATCTCTTTGTTTTCTGGCTTTTATTTCTAACTTGAGTTAAAGAAAAAAAAAATATGTGCAAAATATAAAAACAATATCTTTGCATTTTTTTCTAATGCTACTACTTTGATTTTTTTCTGCAGACCTAATTTTTTCCCCAAAACTGAAGAGAGAAATTGTTTTAGAATCTCAAGTTTCAAGGTGCAGAGCCACACTGGCAACAATACTACTAGTATAGAGCTATATGTTATTTTATCTATAGCATGAAATAGTTTCTGCCAAAATAGGCAAACCCTTCAGAGGCAGCTACTGCCACACACAGTGAATTATGCATTTCTGTAAATTACATACAAATGTATATATCATTTAAGCTGAGAGTTGTTTTTCTAGAATCTCTGAAAATGTGTTGCAGATAATTAGTTCCACTTATTGACTGAGCTATTGAAGAATTGCAGTTATTTGCTAACTCTACAAAATGTAAGCCCAGCCTCTGCCAGAGAAAGATTCTCCCCTACACCGTGCACCTCACATCTCAAGCCTTTTGAGAGTTCCTGTCTAAGATTTAAATTTTCTTTTATAAAGCTTTTCTGAATCAATCAAGGTTCAATATAGGAAGATTGCCAAATAAATTACTTTTCATTTCTGCCCACTGTTAAATTCCTGCAGGGACCTGGAAATATATCAGGGTCATTAGTCTTAATGCCTATAATACACAGTGCTTTAAGGTAAAGTGAGTAGTAAAGCCATTTAATACACGAGCCTCTACACTCCAGACACCTCAGGGTCCTGACAGTGCACTCATCTAACTCTTAACAAATAATTCTGGAGCCCTGAGCCCTGAAGGGGGACACACTTTCCACCAAGCTTGAATCTGCATAAAACATGCATGTTGATTTCTTGTAAGCACCTGCTTTGGATACTTGCTTAGGACTCACTGGAAAGCTATCCTATGCGTATTTCTGCTGGAGGTCTGCTACAAAGCAAGTAAAACAACTGACTGAGCTGTGTGGAGCTTACTGCACTTTGAGGGCATCTGCTCCCTCATTCTTCTACTGGAAATCCCTGTGTATGCACAAACAGTAGTAGAATTTATCCCTGTGCTTAGTCTTTTCCAAACTACCTATTTGCCTCATTTAGTTCTGATAAAATTTACCTTATTAATTTAAAAATCACTGATGAACATAAAATGTGAGTAATTTACTAATGCTGCTATGGTTAAGAAAACTTAATGAGCTAATTTGAGTTGATTTTTTTTTTAAATTTAGTATGCTTTGATACAGCTAAACTGATAATTGGAAACAGGTCTCACTCACATTTAAATTTCTTGGTTCAGTCTTATCGCTGCTTAGTTATTAAAAAAAATAAATTTAAAAACCCTACTTCATTGCCAAAATCTTAGCTAATGAATACACTAACTTATACTGAGGCTTCAACTCTCATTTCCAATTCTGACATATAAAGTACTGTAAAATAATTCATTATTTAATATAAGAAATCTGGATAAAACTAATTAATGCCAAAAAATTAGCCCACAGCACAACACTAATTAAAGTTTGCCCAACAGCTACCTCCCTGTCCTAATTAGCCTCATTGATTTCAAGAAACCACTAAGAAAAAAAAGACAAACATATAATTCCCACCTCATATTTGATAAAAAACTCCTTGATTCAACTTTCAAACATCAATAAAGTGCCCTTTTAACATGAATTTGGGCTTCTCCACAACAAAGGCATCTCTCTAGGCACATGATGTTTCATTTCCAGTGGACTATTGCGGATTTTCTGGTCACTTGTCAACAGCGGTTGAAATCCAGGACAAAATTATTGATACAGAAGACAACCAGATTAAAAAATAATTACTCCAGAGAGCTGTGTGTTATACTGAAAGTGCCCATCTGGCCCATGCTGCCCCATTTGCATCAACCACAAAGTATGAATTCCATGGAGCAGGTGATCTTTCAATTCTCTGGCACCAGAGTCACAATCCCATCCGACGTTTAACAAACAGCACCGTCAAAATGGCAAAACGTGGCAAGGTATCACATAATAAGTCAAAATAAGTACTAGTACACGTTTCTGAAACATTGATGATAAAAACTGTGCACTGACCTCATTAATAAAAGTCTGGGCTCCCCGTGGGCTCAGCAGTAAGATAGCCCTCCGCAACGTGTCCCGATAGCGGTTCAGCTCTTCTGTTTTCATGGTAGTAAAAAGGTTGGAAAATACTCTGCTGATGTTCCTGTCCACTTTTTGTAATGATACATCAAGTCCCAGTCTCGAGGCCTGATCGAGAAATCCCTGCAGCCCACGTATATCTGTAACACAGGAGGAGGGAGGGGAAAAAAAAAAAAAAAAAAGAGAGAAAAGAAAAAAACCACTGCATCAACCTTCACCAGTTAGGTAAGCATCACTAATTAGGTGACAAGCATTATTAATTAGGTGGTAAAGACTTTTTTGCTTTTTTTCCTGCAGTGCTATCAGCCAGAAGAGTATTCCACACAGCCACCTTCCATGTCTCCCTTTCAGAGTCAGTGCCAACAGGGAAACTCCATCCATTACCTTTCCCCAGACATCTGTGAATGACTCTTAGCAAGACCCAGTCACGAATTTGGGTGGCTGTGCAAACCTCCCCAGAAGCTCAAGGCCACAAGGGTTAACACAGCACAAACAAAAAGACAGTCCCACCCCAACAACATAAGAGTTCAAATGCACAAAACCAGTAGTAGATAAATACTCATCCCTAAAACTTCTCTTATTCTACCACAGCCTCGCATGGTTGTTTTTTTCAAGAAAAAATTACTACATCCAGATCATACTCAGCCCTCCTTTCGACTTCCCTGTTTTTTTCCTGTCCTAGAAATAACCTACCTAACCAGAGGTTTACCAATGACCTGCAAGCCCATGAAATAGCACACAAAGCCCCTGTCTATTAGAAGAGAAATCACTCAAACAAGCCCATTCAGAGTTTCTTTGAGCTCTATGCCTCAACTTCAGGACTGAAAAAATATATTTCCTTAACCATGTTCTAGGGCATGGACATAGAGTAACACATTTCATAATATGTTCACTCTGAAAGCTGCTTGTTCACACTGTGCTCTTTTTTCTCGATTCTCAGCATTTTTCTGTAATAAATGTCTGAGGTTTTATTTTGTTGAGAAATTTAGAACAAGGTCAAAGTTCATATTGCACCAGGCTGTTCTCAAAATTAACAGTGACTACTTGATCACAGCTGTACCATGTTATTACGAGCCCTTAATTTTATGAGAAACATGTAAAATTTGTCTTGAAAAAGAAAGTAATGAAGCCTCTTTTTTTGCATTCATTTCTCACACTTTCATCATTAAACTTCATCTCCTGGGTGAAGCTGAATGGCTTAAGTTAGAGCACATTTATTGATCCAATAATAAAAATCACTCTTCAGAAAACTTTACTATAACTCTAAAAATCTCTGTAAACCACATCATAACACCTGGTGGTTTGCTTTTTTTTTTTTAGTCAGAGGAATAATCGTCTTCTGATACTGTTCAGAGAGCTGAACCCCATTCCAACTGAATCAGCAGCACTCCTTGCTGCCCCCCCACCCCCACTGGGCTTTTCAGCCATCACCAATCTGGGTGTTTCATGGCCATAGAATACACCTTTTGTATCTCCTTGGAAAATGCCTTATGAAACCTGATGTAAGTAATATCTTCTGAGGATACATCAGGTAAAGAATTTAGCTCATGAAAAAGTGCAATATGCTAGGGCCAATTAGAAAATATCAGATCCAAAGGAAAAGCAGTGGAATTCTGTCCAAACATGGGAATGCTTGTTAAGGTGATTAATTCAGCTTCAGAAATCAGCTGAACTGCAGAGACACATCAGAAATAATAGAAACTAAGCTAGGATTGTGCCAACCACAGCAGACTCTCTACTGCCTTTTTAACTCTGGTTTAGTTGGCACGATCATCCCCTCAGCCAACCCCTCCCATCAGGAAGGGTGAACTCATGAGGGTTTTGCTGGTCTTTTGCTGCTCGATTCAGCCAGCTGAGTCTATAGCAGCTTTATCACACTGTCAAATACATGCTAGACTTGCTTATTGTCCAAAACCCCGAGTAAGTGAGGAAATCAAGGGGTTTATTGCTGTGCAGGCATTTCTGGAAAGCATCAGAAGACTTTAGCACTCATATAACTGTTAAATATTGCAGGTGTGCTGCAAAAATGACAGTGACAAACAACTATCATTTACAGGTTAAAGTATTTCACTAAACTTGTCAAAGTAAGTTTGGATTTTATTAATTTAAATTCAGTAAATTATCATTCATTACTATGCACACTTTATGGATATGTGCTATACAAAACACAAAGATTTTTCTTTTAATGATATTTAGTCCTCCAAAATTACTGCAGTGCTTGATAAGCAAATATAAAAGTAAGTAAGAAAACTCCCTTTCTTATGATTTGGTAAAAACTTGTCTTTTTGTGTCACCCTCTAAAGTTATCACTGCACAAACAAAAGCTGTTTTCAAAAGATTAACTGTGCTGATATTGCTCTAGGTTGGTTTTCTCTTTGCCTTATGTTTTCAGCTGACCTGCTGAACTACCGGTTAGAAATATTCTTGTAGACTGGTGCAAAATACTTGATGCACGTGCTAAGACTATTTGGACTGGGAAGGACATTTTATATTCTTTAACAACCCTTTCCCCCAAGGAAAATAAGCTATTTCCCAGTTTGAAAAATGAAAAAGATCCTGACTTTTTCCAGCTTGAGAAATCAAAATCTAAGATGGAAGAGACTGTCCAAGCTCAACTGCACAAGCACAATCTGTGAGTTTTTCACAGATATAAAGAATGTGAATTTATTCAGTGTTGGCAATTAAAGAGAGCTGTGTGATGATATCTTCCTGAATGCTGACATGCCTGCTCCTACATGACACTGAGGCACTGAGGAAAAGGAGTAGGTTTGGTGGGAGTTCAGAGGTGGAAGTGGGAACTGAAGTGTTTTAAGAGGTGGCTAACAATTTTAGGTGCCTGCATAATGGGATTTTTCTTTTTTCACAATTATTTGCAATAATTACCAAGAAGGCAATCATTTCTTAAATGTATCAGTAAACAAATACAGAAACACATGCCCATATGCAGGAGCATCTGTTTAAAAGACGTAATAAATTAGGCTCAGTTTTATTTTATCTGACATATCACACAAGGAATTGAGTGCCCTCATTTTTTTCTCCATTTAGTAGATCACAAGTCCATAACACATTAAAGAAAAACTGAGCTTTTTTTCCTGAAACAGAAATATTCACAGATACAGTTGTGAATTTCTTTCCATTTCTCATAATCTAGGACAGCTCACCCTTCATTTCCTTCGACACTAAAAAGAGTTTTATAAAATTCACACAGAATTTCATAAAAATAAAGGCTTCTATAAATGCTTCTGTCTGTTAAAATACAATTATTTCCTGTCTCTTGTAGGCTTTACGGTGACTTTTTATTACGAAGTTCAGATTCCAACATTAGAGTTATCCTGGACCATTACTAATGCAGTAATTCCTTGTGCCCCTTTATTTCATGTTTTCTAGGAAAAGTATAGCAATTCAAACTTTCACTTCTGCCTAGAACATCTGAAAAAGGACAGAACAGTTTACAATCTTCAGCTATCTACCCTCAGTTTCACAATTACTTCCTCTTGCTCAGGCTGTAGCCTACACTCAACATTAAAATCACATGGTCATATTTTAATTATCTAACTGCCCACCTGAGTTATGCATGCTCAACATGCAGAGCTTCAGAGGCAATATTTGAAAATTTCCCTTTAGAGAACATGAGTTTCTTTAAGAAGATAAAACACATACACTTCAGGAGGGAAACTGTACTGCAGAAAATGCACTCAGGTGAGCATCTCTTATAGAAGTGCTACATAAAACCATATGATAATTGGATATGTTTACAATACTCTAATGTCAACCACAACCATGTGGAATCAGCAGGCTGGAATTAGAACCAACTCACTAGAGCTTCATAAGAAAAGCAAATTTCTTATGAACTTTGGGCCTCTTCTGTTACATCTGAATGGAGAGAGAATTTCTGTGGCCCAGAGCTTCTTCCTAATGCTGACACACATACCATATGTCCGGGTCTGACAACAGAAGAACAGGACAATTTTAGGAATAACTATTACAAGGAGGGAAGGAAAGTCTTGATGCACTGCTAAGATATGAATTCTGTCACTGTGACTACAAAACTAATGCTTGCCATAAATAAAGGGCTTTACTGTGCTATAAGGAATAATGGGATGTATAATTTCCTGCCGGAGGTTAGCTCGGTTACTGCACTGGCTGATTGGATCACAGACATAAAAGAATGAAACTAAACATGGCATTAGCTACCTGCAAAGCTCATTATCACCTGCAAAGTAATTAATTTTTATTATATTATTTATAATCTTGCTTATGCAAAACACTCGAAGTCTACCATAGCATTCACCTTTCATAAATTTAC
The DNA here is from genome assembly GCF_003031625.1 of Empidonax traillii. NCBI lineage: Eukaryota > Metazoa > Chordata > Aves > Passeriformes > Tyrannidae > Empidonax > Empidonax traillii. The sequence continues at coordinate 15,650 of NW_020956308.1, read as the reverse complement.
AAGATCTGATTCTTGGCCTTTACAAATCAGGTTTAAGATATTATTTTTGTAAGAAACAGCTGTGTGGTTGGGCACAGCTGGCCTTTTAGGACGGCTCATTGCAGAAAGGAATTTCCAGGAGGTAAAGAGCACTATATTGTCTTTTCAATACCAGTTCCTAACCCCACTTGACAGAAATAGAGGCAGCACATGGCCAGGAAACATTTGACTTTGGGCAGAAAACAGCTGGAAGCAAACTGAAATACCAAGTTGGAGCTGAAAGCAAGGCTAAAGAAGCACCAGGATATAATTTCACACCCTGTCATTCTTATCCAAGTAAATTCTGGGAGGACTAAGCATCGCCACCAAGTTCTGTCTTCAAATATCCTACGCCAATCCTTTCACTGGTATGTTTGTAAGAGGGAAAAGTAAATAAGTGTGAAAAACAATGAGATCAGGCGATGGTGAGGTTTTGAGTTCTCATTTGCAGGTTGTAGGCTGTACACTTCACACTTTTTTCTTCCCATGTCAGTTTTATTTGAGCATTATTTTGACAATATTTAAAATAGTGTCAAGGAGACTTGGATAGTTTCATTGTTCTAGTATTTGTACACTTACAAAAATACATTTACCTTTTCCAAAATTTTGGGAGGGCTATTCAAGGCATTGTTCCTCATACTTAAAAGCTCCAAGAGAAGAAAAAAAATTACTATTTCTTATCTTTCATACAAAGATCCTCTGCTTTACTGTAGTTTTGTCTCTCTTGACTTCAAATTGTACCAAATACTTCCCACTTATTATTTCATTTCTTGAGACAGAATAAAATACTCACTCCAGGATTAACTGATTTGGAAGATAACCCATAAGCACTATGAAACAGGTTTCCTAAACCACTTCAGTTTCATGGATTTCATTCTTTTTATCTTACACTGGCTGTTCTCCCTAATTTTCGCAACTGAAAATTGTTTGTATTAGAAATAAGGGATAATATGACTGGTGTTAGAAACAGAGATACATATCCTGATGATTAGACTCCTGCTGCACTGTCAGCTTTCTGAATAAATTATTTTGAATACCATCTTTTTGTCCTTGCTGAAGATAATAACCTACTTGAGGGATTTGAATATTTTCTAGTATTTTAGAAAACTGAAAGTGGACATACTTCAGAAATCGCTCTTATTCTTCAGTTAATAAATAACAAAACTCTCTTTCTTCAAACGATAGAAAGAAGATCGCTATTTATGCTTCTGAAAGGGAATTATTTTGTCCAAATCATCTAAAAGAATTAGACTTTGAGCAAGTGCTGAAACTTCCAATCTAAAATACAAGATGATTTTAACTGTTCAAATAGACTGATTAGTCCAGAAAATATAACAACAAAGCTACAAAAGATATGACTGTATTAATTTTAGAATATAAATGCTGATTTGATCCCAGTGCAAATGTGAAATTATATTAGTGCAGCATATTTTCTACTTTTTCTCTCTGCTCTTACAACCTCCCCCCAAACATGTAACTTCTCACTTCGCCTAAATAATTTCCCTGTATGTCTCTGCCTGCTGTATTCCCATAATCAGTGCTGAGATAATTTTTTCTACAAACATTGGAACTCAAAATTTCAAACAATGCCTGATTTAGTCACCTCATTTCTTATTAAGTTCTAGTTCAAAAATTTTCTGCTAAGAAAAAAAGTTTACCTTTTTTTCATGGTTTTAGATACACCAGAGCTCACAGTAACACTCTGCAATTATACTGCATTTTCTTTTCCTTTTTTTATAAAGAAATTAAGTCAATAGCTAGGCAGTAATTATTACAGCAAGTAGATATAATATCAGGTACAATAAATCCATTAATTAAACTGGATATTTTTTATTATTCAGTTTAGATAAGAACAGCTGAATTACTTGTGACCAGACAAGAAATTCTGCTGAGCACCATAGCCTGTCTCTGACAAACCAGGAGCAAATCACGGATGTTTCCCTATAATATCCTCCTGATAACTCAGTTTGCAGTTCAGGGAATTGCTCAGGCAGGTGTGGTTCCTATGTATTTCTGTGCACTAAGGGTCTATGTACCCCTCCATGGCTTTCTCCTGCATAGAACAGCAGCAGTTTCCCTTTATGCCCTTGTAAACAAGGAACATCCAAATTAGTTCACAATCAGCATAACAACCTGGGAATTTTCAGGATCCCCTTGGACTTTCCCATTTCCCAGTTTTACCTTTCTCTCCTCGACAGTTCTACTAATATGGATCAAACACAAAGCACCTGCACTGCCTGACCAACCAGACCTAGAAGCTGCGTAGTTCCCTTCTCAAAGAAACAACAGAAATGCCAGAAATCAGGCATTTCTGCCAAGAAAAAAGCAGGCTATCAGAAATTTAATCTTTGAAAAATGCACAGAATACTGATTCACCACTTAAATCTAGATTACAGCCTGACACTTGACCACCCCTCCATGGAAACTGAAAGCATTACCGCGTGTGTTTTGGTGCAAGTGTCAGGATTAACCAGATGCAAAGGTCTACTCTGAACTCCTTGTGATAATGAAGGTTTAAGCTTGTATAATGGCTGCAGAAATTATTTACTGGGCAGTTTTACCACCCACATTGATATTATTTTCATGCTTTCAAATATAAAAAGTACTTTGAAAAGAGTCAAATCACAGGTTTTCGTTATTTTCACTCCTAAACAGATGGGAAAGGTACAGAATGCACCATAAAGCCAGATGTGTTGCATGCACAAACAGATGTTTTCAGACCCGACTGATCATAAAAGGCAGATACACTATTAACAATATTTAAAAGTTGCTCTGCACAACTGATGTTTCATACCTGAAACAGCTGATCCAGTCTGAAGGTAACTGGAGCTTCCCAGAAGCACAAAATCCTTTTAAAGGCTACAACAGCCCTTTCACATTTAGCATGAAAGGTCAACTACAGGTCCCTCCTGCTGGATGTTAACACTCAGCATTCAAAAACACAAGGAAAACCACCTGAGGAAATTCATTACTGCTGGAAAGAAACGTGGGCATATGCTACAATTGATGTAGAAAGGGAATTCACTGAAGAACCAGCACTTCCATTCCAATCATCCATTCAATTCTTCCAACTGCAATAATTGCCAACTGTTTGCCCAATGGTAAACCATTGAAACGAGCTGTGATAGCTTCTCATCTCACTACTGCTGTTTATACACTAAAAGACTTTTAAAGACACTACACAGTGGAACTGCTGAATCTTCTTATGAGACTAAAAATAGCTGTATTGACAGAAAATATACTTTTCCTGATGTACAGACTTCTTTCGCCTAAACTAATTCTAATTGTGGCATTAAATTACTGAGTTTAATATTTGCTATGACTGAGTACCAGAACATCTAAACATCCATCCACCAGTACCTTAGGGAAACATATCTTTTTTTCTCTTGGAGGGCTGAGATGCACATTCCTGAAGCCATAATATTTTACATAAATATGTGAATTAATAGTGCCCATTTAAGATGTTGTGACTGTCAGCCTATCTGCTTCACACAAATGTAGCTGTTAAGCACATGATCCTGCATGGTAACTTTGGTTACTGTACTTGGACACTTGAAGAACACCCTTCCTAAATAAAACCATTAGCACCAAACTAGGGACGAGCAAATGCAAGTAAAAACATCCTGAAACAAACCAAATGTGCAAAGAGCATGCCTTTAACAGAGAGGCAAATGTTATTTCTTCTCATTCAGAGAAAATCAGGAATCACCTGAGAATTTGAGAGAGGTTCATTCTCTGCATGTATAGCTAAGTGTCCAGCAAAGAGAGGGTAGCATGTCCCTTTGGATTTAACGCATTGCAGAGTAAGTCTCCTTCTTGTTTAATTGAGCTTTAAATACTGCACATTCCCTTCTCAAGAGAGACGGCATTAAAATTACTGCAGATAAAGAAATTAAATTTCCCCTTAAGGAAAGGCTACTGTCAGGAAGACCTGATTCTTTTACATGTGTGACAGTAATTATTGCTTGCATTCATACAACATTCTTTCAGTTAAGGGTCTCAGCATACTTTATAAACACATGTACAGTATAAAAAAGTATACTCTATAAATACACACTACAGAAGCTAGAAGTTCTTACACCTACTTAACTACATGTCAGCAAATAATTCAACTCTATTGAAGAAACTTTCTCTCATTTTTGTAGGTTCAAGAAAAAGTCAGTTGCTCTGGGCATACAAACAGCAGAAAGGCTGCCAGAGCTGCCAGTTCTAATGTTGGCACCCTCCAGGGATGGAGTCTTCACTGAGGAAACAGAAATTCTTCTCTGAGGTTACTATTTCTCAACCAGTCCCAGATTTTTCGCAACCAAGTCCTTACTTGTTATTAATTTTGTACTGTCTCCAGTCTTCTGCTCTGTGACATTGGCAGATGCCACAGTTTCACTCCAGTGCTCACTTTTCAGGGCATTCAGAGCAAGGTGGCAAAGGGGCACTGAGTCCATGCCTCGCCCTGAGCCTGATGGCCACCAGCACAGTGCTCTCTGTCCGAGGCAGCACCTGGCTGCAGTTATGACTAAGGCTCTGTGTCACCACACCACATGCACCATATGGACACCCACTCACGTGGAGCGTGAGCTTCACAGAGCTCACCTGCCCTGGCAAGCCCATCCTGAACTACTCAGCCAACACTTGCTCACCTGCTGCCAAGGCAAGGACAACACAGTGACCATTTTTAGCTCGGAACCGAGGAAGAAGGACCCTTTGGCCAATCTTTATTTTATTTGTGTGATGTCCATCAGGCCATAATGATGATGGCAGCACTGGAAGTTTAATTTCCTTGGGTAGCCGTTTGACTCACAAAGTGCATTTTAGTGTAGACTTCAATATTAATTGAATTTGAAAATGAGAAAAAAATGTAACCTTTAATTTCCTACTTTTTTAAAAAGCCCATTTTTGCAATATAGCCTCCATAAAACTCCACACAAAAACGTGAAGAGATACAAAAATCAATTATAGATTCTTCTGTTCTCCAGTGTTTTCTGATAAAAGCAAGATGAGAAGGATCCCTACTGAGATTAGAAATCTCTTGGCAGAAGCAGAAGGGAGTCAAAAACAAAAACTAAGTTCATGTCACATATAATGACCACTAATTACTCCCTCCTCTAGGAATATGCCAAACACACCAAAAAAACCCAGGGAAAAAATCAACTGTCAATTATTCATTTGCATTATGAGAACTACTTTAGTACAATAGCAAATAGAAATACTAGATTTTCTAACAACAGAACTCTGGATCCAGGGGGTAGGAGGGAGGGAACACAAAACCAACATGTTAGAAAATGAAAACAAAAACACAAATCTGCTTGTACTTTGTCATCAGCTAAAACCTCCTCAGGCATCCCTCTCTCAGCTCCATGCTTTTGGAACATAATGAGAAATGATTACTGAAAAGACAGCTCTGAGGTGGTACACTGTACCAAGATTAGTGCCAAAAGATTCTCCACTCATCATATTGTAAACAAAAGTAATACATTTTAACAGACCGAAAAATTGATGTTTCAGGCCTTGGTCCTAAAAACATTCAAGAATGTATTTTGCTTTGAGTGAAGAGACTCAATGCCAAGTCTCCTCCCACGTACAAAGTCTCCCAACACACGAGTAAGTGTTCACATAGCTCCTACACACTGTAATTTATTCCTGTGATCATAATCAGGACAAACACTTTAAGCGCATAGAACTTACACTTTCCTGGATGTGAAGCACTTCTTTCTCAAAACACCAACAAATTTAAAAAAATTAATAATATATACCCCCACAACAAACTTCAAACAAACAAACAAACAAAAAAAACCCAAAAAAAACAAACAAACAAACAAAAAAAAAAAACCAAGCAAAAAGCTTCCCAGCTTTTTAAACAATGCTCCTGTGCAACCCCCCTCTCCAAACTACAACCCTGATAGTTTAGCAGCTTACATCCATGATGAAATATATGGCCTTTGTGAAAGCACTGTAAACTTGCTCTTGCCAGGCACTCCTAGGATTGTTTCATGTGGTTGATTTGGGTCTAGAGAGTAAGTCCTATGAAGAGCAGCTGAGGGAGCTGGTATTGTTTAGTCTGGAGAAAAGGAGGCTCAGGTGAGACTTTTATTGCTCTCTACAAACTACCTGAAAGGAGGTTGCAGCCAGGTAAAGCTCAGCCTCTATTCCCAGGCAACTAGAGACAAGACAAGAGGAAATGCCCTCAGGCTGTGCCAGGGGAGGTTCAGGTTGGACATCAGGAAAAAAAATAATTCACTGAGATGCTGGTTAGGCATTGGAACAGGCTGCCCAGGGAGATGGTGGAGTCACCATCCCTTGAAGTGTTCAAGAAATGACTGGAGATGGCACTTAGTAACATGGTTTAGTTTGGCATGGTTGTGTTTGGTCAAAGGTTGGCCTCGATGATCTCGGAGGTCTTTTCCAGCCTTAATGATTCCATGATTTTATGTGTGCCCAGACACAAAAGCAAATATCCAGTTTTCACGGAGACACTCCATTAAAAAATTAACAACCATTTGTAAGAGTATTTTTTCTTCTTCTCTTTACCGTATTTTATAGAGCAACAGCAAAGAGATATATTTACAAGAAAACAGTGTCTTCTCAATAAATAGTTAGCTGTAGGAAAGGAAAATGGGAAAATGGGAGCGTAATGCTATAGTTTTCCGATTGCATGAGTGTGCCCCCCACAAATTTAATTAAAATAGCTTTATTTGAATAACAGCAAATACCGTAAGTATCCTCTGTTTACTTGTCAAAACCATTCCCAGCAGTTTGGTAGCAAAGTAAATCTCAAAAAACCTCCAGCCACAACTACCTAGAAAGTTATTTTGAGATCTGCACTCACAGATACCCAAGGAGACAATGGGAAAACCCCCTTCACATTATTCAAAAGCAAGAAGTATTCAGAGTTCTCAGTTTACTCCAGTGACAGTAGGGGGTTTTATTTGCATGTTTATAAAGTCAGGACTTACTACAGCATCTCCTCTATGCATATTTATGAGTAAATGAAACAGGAGATCTATATACCTCAGTAAATTTAAATTTGATTGTAGGACTCAGAGAGACATCAACTCCCCAAAATCTGACAAGCTCTTATCTACTGATCACAATCATTAATCTGAAGGCCATTCAGGAAGTCCGATATACCCTAAGGTTAATATTTCAAGAGGTCTTACTTTTTTCCCCCTAATTAACTTAATTCCTTAGCTAATGTCTTCTAATTTACTGGAAAGGAATTAGACAACTCCAAAAGTCACCAGGAAAAATCTTATCATTAGAAAATGCTGTAAAGGACATCTCTGGCTGAGCAGCACCACGCAGGCACTGCTATCTTTGGTGGGTGCTGGCAAATCTGCACATCTTAACATAGTTCACAGAAGCAGACACTGTGCTAATTTCAGTCACTTTAAATAAGGCAATGGCTTGGAAGAGGACAAGATGTCATGCCAGAAAGGACAGGATAATATGTTAC
>NW_020956308.1:0-7957 GCF_003031625.1 Empidonax traillii | reverse complement strand
ACATCTCTGGCTGAGCAGCACCACGCAGGCACTGCTATCTTTGGTGGGTGCTGGCAAATCTGCACATCTTAACATAGTTCACAGAAGCAGACACTGTGCTAATTTCAGTCACTTTAAATAAGGCAATGGCTTGGAAGAGGACAAGATGTCATGCCAGAAAGGACAGGATAATATGTTACTGCCAGGCATCTAAAAAACCATTCATCAGGTAAAGACAAGACTAATGTAATCACTGATTTCTCATTTTTCTGTTCTCGTAGAGTAGCTGGAGAGGCGGAAACAGAAACCTCTCTTTAAGAAAAGATTAAAATGGCTACAAAGCACTGAAAGGAAAACAAAAATTATTAAAAATATCGCTAATAAATTCCAATTACTTTCACATATTCCAATTCTCAAGGGAAAAAAAAATCTAATTCTGCTGAGTTCACAAGAAAATTCAACTACGTGATGTTTTAGTATAAAGGCATGGAAAGACTACTTGAACTCTAGGCAAACCATATATAGGGTTTTTTCATTTTTAATTCTAACTTTTGTTCTTCTATTCACTCTGGGCAGAATCAATCCCAGGTTTTCATTCCTGGGACACAACACATCAAGCTCAGTGTCTTTCTAGCTCTAAGGCAACTTCCACAGACTGTAATTAATTATAAAAGGACCAGATGAGAACTAACATTCTCACTCTACTAGCTCATTTATTCACCAAGTGTAGGTAATATATTAGTTAAGGTTTGAGTTTATTCATCATGAAAATCATTATGCTTTGAACTTACATAATATGTTCAAGCCCTTCTGCATCTGAAACATATTTGGTTAATACAGTTAACAACTCAGGGCAGGGGGAGAAGCAGGGTGAGAGACTTCTTGCCAGGAGAATGTGATTCAGATCTCTGAAAGGCCACTCAAGAATGCCAGCTGGAAATCTTTGGAAGGTAAAATAGCACTGAGTGTTTTCCTTAAGCTTAGATGTCTTTGTTATTTTATGATCCTCATTTGAGCAAAAATGAGGTTCTTTACAGTTCAGGTATTTCTTCAAATCCCTTCATTCACTCATATAATCATTTTTCTCACTATCAAGAGGTTATTCTTGGTCACTGAGCACATTAACAGATTTTATCTGCACCTTCTTCCTTCCCTAAGCATTTATTTAGATGCATTTTCAGGCACATACCTACACTGACTTCTACGGCAGCACAGACAATACAGCTGTAAACTTCAGGGAACGAGACAGCCATGTAAGCTGCTGGAAACACCCTTACTTCAAAACCTTCCAGCAAGAGGTTGCAGATACAGTTTCACACTTCATTTCTTTTGACATGTCCCCAGAAACACCGCTGTGCGTATCCAGTGACAGTATTTGAAACCACACACCCCAGCCACCTCCGAGGCTTTATTACACTAGCTACTGTTTCCATGAAAAAGAAACAGGTTTTTTGTTTTTTGTTTTTTTTTTTCCCCTGGAAACAAGTACTCAGTATTTGTTTGAACAGAGCTCTTTTGCTCAAAAGAGTGGAATGAATGATCAGCAAAATGTGCTTTAACACCGGAAAAAGAGAGAGCTGGAAGTTAGGCTCTTGAGATTTAGAAGGTCACTGATTACACTCTTTATACATCAGGATCTTTTTTTTCCCCCTCCTTTCTCATTTTTTATGTAGAAAGAGTCTAATACTAAAAATATAATCTTCTGGTTGTATTATAATAGTATCCTGATTAATGCTTTCTTTCACCCCCTATGACCAAGTCTTACAGGTTAAAAAAAAAAAAAAAAAAAAAAAAAGACTTTTCCCTATGCTGTCTGAATTTATATCATCTTAATTCTTCTGTGTTATATTTCAATGATTGAAACATACAATTTTAATTGGCTTTCAGTGAGTGGAATAAATCCTTACTCTCCTCTTACAGGGTACTCATTTATCTCTATCTGAAGTGATCAATGATCCATTTATCAATTCCACAATGTTGAGAGGTTTACACATAAATATATATACATGTATATATGTACTTATACACTCTTTCCCAACCCCACTAGGAAAAGTTTGACCAAAACCACGAGTATCTATTTAAATCTCTAGTGTGAGAGGCAGGGAGGTGTAAGAGGACTCCATTGCCATAGCAATAAATGGTGAGCAATAAAAATATTTCCCTTGAGCAACCGTGGGACAATTAAAGTGCAGAAGCTGAAGGAGGAATATTAGAATGAATGTAGACTAGTTAATTGAGAATAAACATACTGGGGAAGGAAAAAAAAAAAGAAAAAAAGAAGACTTCTTGAACTTTGCAGTATGCTGATGACAATTTGAAGAGACAGTGAGTAAAAAACCTACTTAGAAGAGAAGAGAATGAATCATCTGAAATTTGCAGTGGGTTTAGGGAAGTGCATAGTGCCATGTGCTAAAAAGATGTGAAGAGAGATAGTGAGGTTGACTGTGAAAATGAAAGAATTGGACACTGAAGAGTGCCATGGGAATATTGAGGCAAATTCTTCTAGCAACTACTAAAGAATAGAAAGGAAAGAACCAACACAAACTGAAGTGTATCCTCAAGCCTGCTACTTATTTACATTTTTGACCTGGTTCTGAAGAAAACCCCCAAACCACAACCGATTGAAAATAGTCCAAATGAAATGTTCAAAAACTTTTTCTTGTTTCTGATTTTATAATTCACTATTGCAAATTATTTTTGGTGACGTTTATCTGACACTGTCTTTGCTTCTTTGTACCTTAATTTATATTCTTCTTTTTTTATCCAACCTATCCCTTATTCCCATTGCAATAAATAGTCACTTTGATTTACAATTCCCTTCAGCCAACTGAATGGGATTATATATATATACACATAAAATAATTAATAAAAAAATAAATGAAAGTTCATATTTTGTAAGGCTTTTTGTAAGACAAGGGTTTGAACTTTCTTTTTTTCAATTTCTAATTGTGTTTACAACTTTAGTCTGATAATGTCCATGGAAAGATTAAAATAAACTTCAAATATAGCCTTTAAAGATACAAGCAGTTGCGTGTTGCATTTTCTACATAAATAATAGGATTGGAGAGTTAAAAGAACAAGTCATGCATTGCAGATTTAAAACTCTAGGCTGAACATCATTCTGTTTTTTCAGACTACTTTCCCTTTTTAAAGACTTTTCAAAGGTCTGTATACAAACTCAAACGTCTGATGTCTCATCTTCCTCAGATGCCCAATGTCTATTTTTGTTGCAGCTTGCACTTCAACTAATTTGAATGCCTATTATTAGTGCTCTAATGATAAATTTCATATAATCTGATTACTGTTACAAACATAAAGGTCAAGCTCCTCTTAAAGTTGCCCAATTTCTTTTTAGCCTCTAACTAAAAGTAGCTGAAAGTGATGTCAGAATGAAATTTAAAATTATTGTGCCCTGCAGGTACATTAAATGTATCTGATGCAATTTTTTATGGATTATACTACACGGAAAGTGATAACTTTGTATTTTTGCTTTCGATAGCTACATATAACTAAGAGAAACTTAATAAAATTAGAGTTTGTTTAGTGGTTTGGATTTTTTTTTCCCCTGGCAGCAGTTATCAAATTTTAATGTCACTTTTTTTGTGCAGTTCTCTGGATTCAACTGTTCCCATATACTCATCTTTACACAAGAGCACCCTCACTCATGTTCCACACTCCCCTCTCAGTCATTGCTCCAATGAAATCATTACTGGTCTATCATCTTCTCCCTTTTCCCCAAAAAAGACACTTCTCCTCCCTATAACATGTGCCTAAAACAGAGTGTGATCCCCTTAGGAATTCAGTAAAACAGCAGGCAGAGCTCTCCCAAGCACTGCAAGTCAGCCAGGATGGTCACTGTCGTGTCAGGACCTTGGCCAGACAGGGAGCTGGAGAGCCCCTAAAGCCCTTCCTCATATGTGCTCACTCTTGCACATCAGCTTAGCCCAGAAGTGCCCTTGCTACAGTAACTGCAACATGTACTTCATTAACAGTGATTCCAGGATCCTTTCCTGGGTCCCTGAAGATGCCTCTCTGCACTTCTTGGCAACTCCACAGGAGCATTTTTTCCCACACTTCCCAGAGCTGCTGCAGCAGGGGATGGCCTGATGGAGGAGAAGGCAAGAGAGCTATAAGAGCAGGGAAGGAGAGGAATCAGGGTGGTTTATTCTGCAAAGGCAACCCCAGGACTGGAGAACCACTGCCTTGAAGGGTAGGACGTGGCTACAACTCAGAAAGTGAATGGTATCCCCTGAAAGTCCAGTGTGCCAGCAGCAAACTCATGCAAAGATTTAAGAACTCATGATCCCACCAGGATTATTTTCTACAAGAAGGAATTAATTCTGAAGAGGGTTTTTTTTCCAAGTTTAACAATACCTTTTTTTAATATCCCGTTGCAGAGTTAAGAAGGTGACATTCCATAGCACACCTCTAAATTCCCCTGTCACACTTAAATGGCACGGTACCCTGCCTCTCATGTGGACTCTAAGGCTCAGTGTGTGCATGTTCTTCGTACAATACCCCCCTCCACTTCCTCTCCATTTGCCTGGCAAAGGCTAAGGTCAGAAAAGACAGCTTGGTCTACCATTTCCAGATGGAGAAAGAAACAGGCAGAACCAGTCCATTTGGATAGAGGTGGGATGGCTAGCTTACAGAGAGAGAAATGCCAGCCCTCCATACAGGAGCAGATGATTTTTTTTTCATGGCTCCCTGCTGTCTTGATCCTCAATAATCTGTAGCCAACTGTGTTCACCAGTTTGTGCTCGTCAGGCTGACATGCCCTTCTCTGCAGGTGGTCATTCCAGCAAACATCATCCAACTACTCTGAAAAGGCAATAATATTAAGAAAGCAATGGCAAGGAACCTTTCGGTACTAGCAGAGTTTGATCATGATAATGCTTATTAAATCTGATACACTGGATGAATACACACATTTTTATTACTTCTCTATGGAATTATATTATCGTACATATAAATATTCAAGTTCTGATATGAACCTTAACCAAGTGCTTGGGCTACAGAGGAAGAGATAAAGAAAATCTAGGCAAAAACTTTGAAAACACTGGGCTATTCAAATGAATATGTCCATGACTCAATTTATAAGAACTCTCAGTCTATTCATCACATAAGGTAGAGTACAGGAGCAGTTGAGGATTTTGGTCACCAGTCACAGCACGCCCAGCAGTGCAAAAATACAACCTGTATTACAATGTGATTTATATCACTGGTAGTGATGCATTTTAATCTGTTTTAGTAACTGTAACATTGGAAGACTAAATTCCATATGTTCATTACCAGTGAAAGTGGGCATGTGATCATCAATTTAAAAAAAAAAGTCCTGAAGGGAATGAGCCAGAAAACAAGAGAAAAGACTTCCAGGATCCATTTTAACTTTAAAAAATGTCTAAATACACTAATGATATCTGTAACTATGATTTTAGATATGTAATACACAACTACTACTGGAAGAAAATTTTTTTCAGCATTCTAGCATTTAACTTTATCTAAAAAAAAACAAAACAAAACAAAAACAAATGAACAAAAATAAAAAACAAAACAAAAACAAACAAACAAACAAAAAAAAACACCTTAATATCCCAGGCACATACTTTGCCAATGCTCTTCATGTGTTTTTTTTTCATTATCAAATAAATCATCCTGAATTTACTTCTTTGTGGAACAGGCATGTGCAGGCCTAACTTGCATGTTATCAACCCAGTGATAGCTGCTTTCAGCACTTCATGAGACAGGATTTCTTCTCTGAGGAATTATATATTCAGAAAGGAAAAGTGAGGAAAGCAAAAATTAAAGTAAAATTATTTACTTTTTAGGGTTGCATTAGAAATAAACCATAGAGCTTAGACCATTCCTGCACTTAAGCTATTCATCTGCAGCTGCTGGCAATTTTCACGGGATCATATTCATTGACATACTCTGATGTTGTAAAGAGGTGCCTTGTGACAATTTCAGAACTTTATAGTCTACTTCCCAATAAAACTGTTAAACTGCTAGAAACTTTTAACACTATTCTTAAAAAAAAAAAAAAAAAATAGAAATTTATTTCTGGATGACTTGCCTCCATTCCCCATCTAAATCATTAAGAGCATTATTTTACATGGTTATTGCAAGGATAAAGTGCTTTAAAGTGAGAAAATTATCCAGATTCTACATCAAGAGTAGCAATATTCACTTGCTTTAAATAGATCAAGAAACACATCCAAAGGCTCAGAAATTCCTTGCACTTTATCTTCATTAACATCCGAGCATCTGTGGACCTGGAAGAGTTTGGTTAATGCTTGAACCTGATGATCTTGGAGGTCTTTTCCAACCTTAATGATTCTATTCAAAGCCAACCCAAGGGAAGAAGCATACACATACATATTTTTGTCTTCTCTGCCTTGTCCACCAACTATATCTCTACATAGCCCAGGTAAAAGTTGGGTATGTTTCTCCTTTTGTACCACTATGCATTTTACCAAAAAAATTCAGCTGTATCTGTGCTATTCTTGGACTAGGGCAACAAGCTGTGCTGTACTCAGAGATATTTTAAAATTAGGTGAAAAAAGTATTTTTCCTTTACTTGAAGATCCTTATTTTAGATTTGCCCTGGAACACCAGCAAGTGTTAAGCTCCTGTAAATCACTGTATGGACTGCTCTGAAGAAAGTTGACTCCGTCCCAGTCAGACTTTTGTTGCTGTTTGACTCCCTGTTCCACCTTAGAACAGCCCAGAATTTTACACAGGGATGGATTTTCGACACCACAGTACTAAGAGACAATTAAAACAGCACCATCAACTAAATTTTAAAATTAAATAGTTGCTAGATTTCAGTTATTAAGATAAAACTAAAGAATATAAAAATCTTTAACATTCAGGGACAGAACAGATTAAAACCATTTGCACTCAGTCAAAAATCTATTTCCTTACATTGTTTACTGCCAGCATGAAGGAACTTAGTCTCTATAGTAACTTATTAGAAATATTACTAGTGATTCTTTTCAAAAATCAATTCTTGCTGATAGTGTCAAAAAAAACCACTAATTAAAAACCTATATTGGCAAAATAAAGCTGGTCTAATAGGATCCTGGAAGAATCAATCACCATAATCATCTGCTGCCATAAACTCCATGGGAAGATTACAAATGTGATGCTTCAGAGGAGGGGAAAATTCTTTTAAAATATAATTTGAACTTTACTTCTGAAATATCACGACCGTCATGATCCATCACCCACAGTCCCTGCCCAGACTTACGATAAATCAAGGCTATGATTCAATGGTTACAATTAATCATTTGAGAGCAAATCGTGGGAATGGAACTGCCGTGTCCACTACATGCATTTCAGATTACACATGATAGAGCGAGTTAGTAAATGGCAAACAAAAAGTTGAGAGTGAATGCACAGGACTAATGGAACCTTACACAACAACTAATTAAATCAAACAAACAAAAAAAAAAAGAGACAGAAAACCATCCCACAGATGCGGCTGAAGCAAAGCTACATTGCCCAAGGTGTATGGGAGAGCGTGATTATTTACACATTGGAAATTAAAAGCTTGCTTAAAAAAAAAAAAAAAAAAAAAAAGATGTTAAATACTATTCTATCAGAGAAAGTAAATGACCTTGGAAGAAGTTTATGCTGTAAAGGAGTTATTCACGTAGAAATAATTACCAGCTACCAGAATATAATTGGTGGCTGCTTTACAGGAGCCTCAGAAAGGGAAGATTTGGGGAATGGAATTTATACAGGAACCCAGATATTTGCCCATTTTTCAACTTGTGAGAAAGCATCACTCCAGGGTACTCATGAGCAAGAAGTCAATTAAAAAAAAAACCAGACCAAGACAGGTCTATAATACAGTTTAAGCCTCAGATAAGCCTACGTGAGAAAAAAAATCTCACTATGTATGTCCAAAAAAACCCTCAGGTGCATAACATCATGTTAGGTTATTTGCCAGGCTACTGCAGAGACTTTTTGACCA
>NW_020956307.1:177182-179906 GCF_003031625.1 Empidonax traillii | reverse complement strand
CCTTAATGAGGCAGTAAGAATAATAAATCTCAATTATATTAACATTCTTATATTACTAATAATTTCAGAACTCTAATGAAAATAAGAATTAAAGGAATAAAGAGCTATGTAGTCTACTGCAATGGATAGGCAGGCAAGCAGCATTTTGGGCAGTGCAGGTAGGAAAGGGTACATAAGGTATTTGCACCACCTGAATACCAGGTCTCACCCTGCTCAACTAAAGTTGCCAGTCACCTAAATCTGGGCAAATGTATTGGATATGCAAAACATAGTACAAGACTCATCTGCCTTGTTTAATTTCTCAGGATGACCTATATTCTGTCTAACTACTTATTTAGTACGTTTACATATGCAAATATTGCTTCCCAGGGTCATCCTGCAAAGGTAGTTTTTTACAAAGCCAACTCTGCTCTGAAGCTCAACAAACTGGGGTTGTTCAGCCTGGAGAAGAGAAGGCTTCAGGGAGACCTCATTTCAACTTTTTGATGTTTAAAGGAGGCCTATAAGAAAGATGGGGACAAACATTTTAATAGCACCTATTGCCATAGGACAAGGGGTAATGGTTTTAAAACTAAAAGATTTAGGTAGGTTTAGACTACATATAAGGGAGAACTTTTTTACTATGAGAGTGATAAAACACTAGAACAGATTGTGCAGAATAGTGGCAGATGTCCCAACACTGGAAACATTCAAGGTCAGTTTGGATGGGGATCTGAGCAACCTGATCTAGCTGAGGATTTCCCTGCTCATTGCAGGGCGTTGGACTAGATGACCTTTAAAGGTCCCTTCCAACCTAAACCTGTTGTTCTATGAAATCAAAGTTTCGCAAATGGTGGTGAGTAAATGCACCTGTCTGGACATCAGCAACTATATGTTTGCATTTGTTAGGTTTAAACTGGTTTGTCCTCAATAAAGGAATGTCCTTTCTGGAACACTAGATCCTCCAAGACCCATTATGAAAGCTCAGAGCCAGCACAGGCCATGCTATCCACCAGCTGGGCACTGAGCCTACAGCAGCTGGCAGCACCAACTGGAGCATGTAGCACCATGAGGTTCCCTATTTCTATAACCTCTACCCTGCTCATGGCCTGTTTTGTATGGTATCCTTGAAAGTCACCTGCCAGCAGTTTTCTCCTAAAGTCTCTCACTTCCACCCTTCCTTTTTCTTCTTTCCTGCCACCACCATTTTTCCTTCCCACAATACTCGCTCTCTCTGCATTTACTCCAGCCGACAGACCTGCCAGCTTTCTCTCTGCAGTGGGCACACATTCTATCACAGTACTTTAGGGAAGCGACCCCCAGCATTATAGCAGTATCAAGGTTTCCTGACCACATCAAAATGTGATTGTCAATATCCATATACATGAGGGTATGTGTGTACGCCTATATATTTGATGTTCTCAGTTGTCTGGTTTTGCCCAGTTTCAATCCCAGTGATGTAATTCCAGTAAGCTGCATTAGAGGTGATGTTCACAGCTGTATACAAAACCAAGAACTCTGACATTCTTTATTATGTTTTCCATACTCGTTGCTTTACGTCTCTCTGGTGATGGTGCTTAGAAATAAATACAGATAAAGTGATGTATTATCAAATCATTCTCTCCTACTGCTGATCTCATCAGAAGCAGCAGACAGATGGTAGCAGCACTGGTTACTTCACACACAACCTGCAGTACTTTTGCCAACATTCCTTGGTATCACATCTATTTCTACATTGACTATAGGCATTTCCTAGTTACCACTGCATTTTGCAGATCTCTTAGAAGCTGTGCAATGCAGATCTCTAAGCCAGAGGCTGAATACCTGCGTTGTACCAACCTTGAGCAAACCACCTGCACAAAACAATACCACTTCCTTCAAGAGGTCATCAAAAAAGCCATAAGGAATACTCACGCCAAAATGCCAGAGATGTAAAGGGTTTCAGCAGACAAGTATGACAGGTAGCTGAACATGAAGACCAGCAGGGGCTCAATTGCAGAGACGTTGTGGGTAAATCGAGTCATGAATGCTGAAACAAATCCAAACACGATCCCAAACAACACACCACCCAGCCCCACCACGAAGAAGCGAGCAAAGCCAGCGAAGACATCAATGGATTCGATTTCTTCGTACCTGTGCATCTGGGTGAAGGCGATGAAGATGTTGTATAAAACCTATATGTGAAAATACAGACACAGCAGTCAGGCATCTTTCTGAACTTCACTGTCTTACTCATTTCATAGTTGAATGTGTGTGTCTGTGTATGCCTAAAATTGCTTTAGACAGACCAGCAAAGTAACAATCGAAATCTCAGCTGGTTCTTAACAAGTCTCAGGATTAGGGGCCTGCTAAAGTGCCCTGAAAAAGAGCAAAAAATGAAGGGTAGATGGCTGTGCAATAGAAGTAAAACAGTCAGGGACCAAATGCCCTTGATGTAATCAGAAATACTCTTCTTTTTGTTTTGTTTTCTGAAGGTAAATTTAATTTTTGATCTTAGTAGCAGATGTTGAAAGCCCAGCTAGGTACTTTAAAATCTCCAGGCTCTACGCTTCATATTCTCTTTCTGACTCAAAATGAGGCAGGGCAGGGACGAAGAATCACACACTGGGTTTGAATTCTATTTAGGTTGTCTATATGATCAGTAGACTGGATAAACTTCCATTAGGTGGCTCAGAAATGTTAAAGGTTTTTCAGTAGTACTTGACACATTAAAAATCATGAAACATCACTGGGAATGGAAAAAAA
>NW_020956307.1:171219-176433 GCF_003031625.1 Empidonax traillii | reverse complement strand
GAAGGGAAGGGAAGGGAAGGGAAGGGAAGGGAAGGGAAAATGATAGCCTCAATTTCATATTCTCTCCAGCTAGATAAATGAAGTTTCTCTATCCTCATATATATATATGGGTTTGATGCCACTTAACCTCCTCCCGAGGGAACAATTTCAAAGTAAGAAACAAAAACTGTGGCACTCTAAATGGCCTAAAGACCCTTCACACATGTACATTTTGGCTAGAAAGCTTGAAATTACAAAATTTAAAGGAAAATAATATCAGATTAGAAGAAAGGTTGAATTTACTGCAATTTATAATTTTTATATACCGTGTTATATAATTTGGTCTGTAAAGATAATTTCTTTGAGAGCAGAAAACTTTATCATGCTTCTATTATCAATAAATGGGTGATGAAAATTTTCAGCATATTCCACTTCCATTCACCTTTTAGAAACTAATAGAAAGTTTCCATAGTAATAAGTGGTGTAGTAATAAAAAGGTCCTAGAGGTTGTTGACAATTGGTTAATATTAAGTCCTGTCAGGTCTGTTTACAGTGAGTGCATAACATATGAAAGTCACCTTTCAGTTTTCAAGAGAATTTGGGAAACAGCTAAAGACACCGGCTCTCCAAAGCTGTTACATCAAAGCATTAGTTCAAAAACAAAAAATAGACCAAAATAATTTGCATTTTATGGTTTTCTTTGGTCTTTCTTCTTCATTTAGTTAATTCCAGCAGGTTATTAGGAAGATTAAAGCAGGTATTTGCAGGTAGAAGAGTCAAGTTCATTAGGATAATAATTACTCCCCAGCTACTATCTAATCTTAAATTGCTGCTGGGGACATGTGACCTTGAGGCTGTCACACAGCCTGTTCTCCAGGAGGCTCACTGCTAATATTTCTGGGGGACAGACAAAGCAGAACAAAATATTTCATGTGAGAAAATACAAAGAACTGGTTTTTCCTAATGCCAGTGTATGAAATTCAACTGTTCAGTGGGAGATAAGGAAAAGGGTTTTCATTCTCCTCAGTAAGCAAACCTCACTGAACCTACCATATAGCTTTTAATTACAGAGTCTGTTTTCTCTCTGTTCTCCCTTTCCTATAGACTTTAACCTATTCCTAAGAATAGTGGTTCTTTGTAAATGATACCAAGGTATGAATCTATGCTGACTTGCAAATAAAGCAAGTTATCCTCAACAAATGACTTTTCAAGTTTTTTCCCTCTTTTCTAGTTCCTAAAGTGTCTGTATTATTTAACTGAGTTGGCATCAAAATAGAAATTATGGAAATATGACATAATTTCCTTTTTTTTTTTTTGTAACATGCTTTGTGGGAATAAACTGTTCTGTATAACAACCTGCGCTGTGTCATACAAGTAAGGCTCCATGTAAGTGCTCCTCAGCTAAGTTACATTGCAGTGTTTATGACAGTAAATGGAGTACTATCATTCTTTACACGGTAGGAAAGCCTGAATCAGCTTAGGATGCTTTTATTCACTCAAAAAGAAGGGGTGGATTGATAGTTGGTGTCCTTTAGCAACTCTGAGAAGGGCCTTTTCGGAGAGGATGCTACTGTGTGGTGGTGTACCACTGGGAGGCTCTTAGAGCCAGGAAGAGAAGGAGAGAGCATAACACTGACACCCACAGGGGACTCCCCAGGGACTGCTCTGTGCTCCAGCTGTCTAGATATAATTATTGCACACGCCATCCCCATCAGAAGCATTGGGGGAAAAAAGTGTCAGGTGACTGCCTTAACCACAAACACAGGCAGTTTTGGTAACTTTTTCTTACCACCCTGATGATTCATAATGACCGCTGTAGTTAGTTGTACTCTATACACAGTGGATCAAGTTTAACATCCAGTAGCAGAGATTGTCTCCATCCTCCTTCCTAGCACCCATACATCCCACTTATCAAAGCCTTCCTCAGTGACACCAGATGGGCAAATTCAGATTCCCTCAATAATTTTACTTGGGTCTTCAACATGTATTAGATTAAACTGTTCTGCTGCATACAAAGAAGAAACGGTGCCATTAGAGAATATAGTCACTTGCACTCATTTTGAGTACAGCATGATATATAGGTGTTCTCAGTGTTTCTAAAATCAAGCCTCAGAGATGAAGCAGTCAGGGAATATTCCACTTCCTGATGCATACATGTGCTCAGCCCCTGTTGAGAAACAAAATGATCTGTGTATATGCAGGAGCAGAGCTTCGGCTGCCTGAAACATTTTCCAGCAAAATCAGTTTGCTCCACCTGTGTTCAGGTTTGAATAAGCTCTGCACTGGATTTACCAACATAACTATTTTGAACAGGGCTTTAAAACTCCACTAATGTATGATATATGCTAAGACCAGTCCTGTTGCTGTCTGAGCTATTCTGATGCACTCAGAAACAATGGGGTGCAATTAACAGGACTTGGAACCTTCTTGTTCCATCCACAGACATGGCCCTACTGTGGAGAATAGGAAAAAGTACCAATGGGTAAAAAGTGTAAATTTTCCACTTTCTCTCTTCAAGTCAAAGGCATAACTTCTAGATCATAATTCAAATTACCCTATCTGTGATTTTTTAATACCAGGATATTGAACTAAATATAGGAGACAGCTACTGTTGCCTCAAATGTAATACACAAGTTCAACAAAATTCATACAGTTTCTCCTGCTGGGTAGAAAATGTTCTAGCTGATAAGCAGACTGGAGAGAACCAGGGCATATTTGTATTTAAACAATAAAAAAATATGTATGCTTAATATATCTTGGAGATATTATCTTTTTTAAACACATAGAGTTAAATGAAATGGTTAAGAGAGAAAAAGAAGGAAATGGTAAGATAAGACACCTGAGATAAATAGTTTTATTTTAAAGGAAATGGGATATCAGGGAGGAGAAAGCCACCCATTGGACTCCATTCAGGTGACAAGTACTTCAGTCTTCTCAAGCATGAAGACAGGTAGAGATTTTGAAAACTGAAATACCCAGAAAATGGATGAGTGGTAGTTGATGCAATAGCAGGAGCTGACAAACTGCTTGCAAAACAGCTGCTGTGAGAAGAGTCCCAAAGATAAGTGTGTGGGGGCAGTGGGAACTCACAGTGTTGTAGCCAGCATGCCCCATGTACAACCCTTTCATCTCTTTTACTAACACATGTATTGAAGCTGAGGAGTGCCTATATACCACTGTCTTAAAAGGCCTTCTGTCCTTAAACATTTCTGCTGTAACAGGATCCTGACTGAAAGCTCGTGTAAATACCATCAGGAGTTGGAGCTGGGACGTAAATAACAGCTGGGAGAAAGGGAAAGGCAATGCAGTGAGCCAGTCAAAAAAGAGCATGAAACAAGCTCTTTCAGAGTAAAGAAGAGGTATTAATTTTTTGAGGTTTGCACTTAAAGGAACCAAAAAGATAAGTGTAAGTGATAGATGCATCCTGGATTTTTCTACATAGATAGTTTGCATGTAAATGAAGTAACATTTGTCCCTTAGTTCTACATCAGCCTTACATCTCTGATTCAACAAGAGGAAGGATTTATGATCAATAGGTTGTGGCTGCAAGTAATTACTTTTTTCTTTTTCCTTTTCTCATCACTCATAAACTGCACTTTTCCCATGATGCCTTTCAGCAGTGAACTTTATACAGATTTTGCAAGTCCAAGTTGTGCTGCACCTCATGTATAGCAGTATCTGAATAGTTTTTATGTGTCTTAGATTCCTGTGATTTAAATTCTGTAAAGATCTTATCTAACGAAACTCCTTAACCTGCCATTAACTTGTAGCACAGGAGCAGAGCTGTTGGTTTCTGAGCAATAAATTTCCTGCTTGAAATTTCTTCCTTGAAAAACATGTGTGTTCTAAGTGTTCTTACCACTTCTGCTTTACAGCTAGAGTTTCAGATTGCTCCAATTTTAGCAGAACTAATGAGATATGGGGGAAAATGTTAGCGAAAGAAGCTCTGTAAAAGCATTCTTTTCCTATTAAAAGAGAAAAACAACAACTAATAACAACAACAAAAAACAACCAACCAACCAAAATCTCTCTTATTCTAGAAGCGTTATTTCTGGATACTTGAGATAAGGCTGCCAAAATAGGTGAGCATTTGTCAGATGTCCATTTTTTTACTGTTAGAAACAGTTACGCAGTGTTATTAATTACATTTGGAATTGCTCTCTAAGGTCTCTCAGGAACTTCCTAGGAGGGGCTGGAGGATAGAGTATGGCTTCCAGAGGTTGTCCACATTTGGATTTCTTTTTTTTTTTTTCAGAGGGCTTTCTCAGACATATGACAAAGCAGGGTCTCCCATATTTCTACCCCTGCTTCCTTCAGTCTCTAAGCAGTACAGTTTTCTGTGTATTTCCATGCATAATGTCAAGACCATTCCTAGGTCTTACACTGATCCTACCAGGAAAATCAGCTGTATCTCACCCATTCTCTTCAGTGAATGAAAGAGCAAGATGAGTTCTCATGTGTATATATATGCTTCCCTCTTCCAGCAGCTCTAAAATACAGGCTTTTGAAAGAGTTCATATAAGATGTAATTTTTACATACATTAAAATCCCTTTTGGGTAATGGAGTAGAGTATCCATAAAATAAATAATGTATCTAGAATCTCCTTAAAACTGCTCTTGTCCTGTGCCCAATAACCCTACAAGCCACAAGACCCCAAAGAGGGGAAGACAAGGAGTAGAAAGAAACTCACCACAGTTATGCCATCATTTAGCAATGACTCTCCGAAGATCATCATGTAAAGCTGCTCGTTAACAGAGGCTTCTTCAAAAACTACCAGCGCTGCCACAGGATCCACCGCTGAAATCATGCTGCCAAAGAGCAGATTCTGCAGCAGGTTCACGTCGGTCAGGCCGAAGGCTTTGATCTGACAGACTCCATAGAGGGAGAGGCCAATCCCAAATGAGTTTAGCAGAGATCCCATAACAGACCACCACAGAATGGACCCAAAGTTTTCAAAAAATGGGCGAGTTGGCATGAAATAACCCTCCTCCAGGATAATGGGTGGAAGGAGATACAAGAAGTAAATACTTGAGTTCATCACTGGGGGAGATTTGTGATGCGAAGCAAAGATGATTGCTCCTACCAGTGCTCCAATGGCAATCAGGATGCAGCTTTCAGGCATGAGTCTTGGTAATCGGTGATAGATATGAAAACCTTGAATAAAACATTAGGATATTATTCAAGTTTAAAGCAACCTGATGTCAGACAGATGTTTTGCCTGTGTTTGAATATTT